>NW_009724682.1:0-26653 GCF_000703405.1 Apaloderma vittatum | reverse complement strand
CTGCTGCCTTGTTTTCAGGCCAGTGCTGTCCCAGTCTTATGTCTGCCCTTGTCCCTCCTGCTTTTAAAGAAGACAAACCTAAAAACAAAACAAAGGAGAGGCCAGTACACTGATTGTTCCCTTGCTTGCATGATGGAGCAGAGAGATAGGGATAAAAAGTCTTGAAAATAAGGAAACTAGGTTGGCCTTTGGGTGGAGGTGGACATTAGTCATACCACCGCTCCTGCTCTGTTATGAAAAGGTCATGAAAAGGTTTGCAGGGAAGTCATCTGGTTTTTCCTCTTCACGAGTGAAATTCCAGCTGGCGCTGCTGCAACCCAAGGCACGTCTGCAGCATGTCTTTGTGGAAACATCCCAACCCCTCTGCACAGTGCCAAGCTTGGTGAGGGTTTAGACCTCCCCACAAACTGAGGCATTTCTGTAAATCCATGCAAATCTGAGCTCTATTAAGAAACAGAAGGGAAATAAACCACCCAGAGGCTTTGCTCATTTTTTTCCAAAGTCTGTGTATACCATAAATTGAATAGACTCCCCCCTGAGACAGGGGGAAAACAAACTCTTAAAACTCATAGTAAAGGGTGAGTAATTGTTTCAAACAACTGACTAAAAATGCTTTTTATTACAAGGCTTGAGTTCTCTTTCAAATGTGAAGCTGCTTGTTCATTTTGGCAGTGAAGGCTGCTTTTATGTCTCCCTGGGGACAGTGGTAAAACTTTCAGCAGCTCAGGCATAGAAACCAGCCCTTTGTCGAAATGGAGGCAAGAACCCAAAAGTTATTCTGTGGATTTCCAGGTCCCTCACAGCTTGCTTTCGGACTTTGCTGATTAATCTTCACCCTCTGAAAAAGCTTTTGTTAGGGAGAGGAGGGAGGGAGGTGAAGATAGTGTTGTTTGTGAATGGGACCAGACTGAGCAGAGGCTTTTGGTGCCTGTGGGTAGGTAAGCTACCCGGTGATTTTTCTGATGTTCAGTAGGTAGTTGGTGGGATACAAGAGCAAGGAATCAGCACTTTTCACACAGTTGCACTGAAAGATGGGCAGGAGCTGGATTTATTCGTGTCACCACTGTGGGCAGGAGAGCAGAAATCTCTGCTAATCCTGTCCCAAAGGTGTGACAGAAATGCCAATGCCTGCCGTGGCCCTTGGCGGGGAGCAGGGGAGGCTTAAGAGAGGCGGTGGGGTGCGATGGGTTTCCCTGGCAGTGCTGCGCTCTGGTGTGCTTCGATTGGGAGCCTGGTGGGGGCACATCTTCGCTACAGCTCTGGGAGGTGTAGGGGGAGGAAAGGGATGAACAAGGAAGTGTCAAAATTGCCAGGTGAGATTTTTTTCTTTCTGGTATAGAAAGGATATGCTGTCTCTGAGGACATAATAATTTGCTTTAGTCTGTCTAATCTCCTCTCTTTATTCTCTCTTTTTGTTTCTTCCCTTGCATCCATTCCCCTGTACCTTTTTTCAGAGAATCTTTTTTATATCCTCCCTCCTGATATTTTCCTTAGACGGCTCTGATTATTCAGCAGCTCTTCTGAATGCAGTTCCTTCTCCGGAGGGGTAGAAGTGCTGCACAAGAGCAGTACTTGCTACAGACACAGGTAGAGCAGAGGACGGGCTCCTTTGCCAGCTCATGCCGAGCAGCAAGACGGTGGGAAGGCACAGTGAAAAGGCAGTGATGGGGATGCACCCTGCATAGTCCTTTTTGAGCCAGCCTAAGTAAAAAAGGCAGGAAAAGCTGCTTTCCGTTTTTCCTTCAAGATGGCTTTCACTGAGTTAATTCGCATCAACCTGTATGAGAAGCAGCTGAAAGATCTTACAGCATAGCTCAGCTGGGAATTTTTAGATGCAACATAACTGTGAACAAGGATCCCCTCCACGAGCAATTGCAGGGCAACCCTGGTGTGACAGTGTTGAATTTCAAGATTTCACAGCAGTATAAAAATGTTCACAAAAGAAACATGGGAAGCAAACGAAAGAATGCCACCAGGACATTTGTTTTGCTGCTGTCCCACAGCAGTGGCCTGGAGGAGCTACGAAGAACTTTTGGAGAAATTCAGGAAGCGCTTACAGAGCTGGCACGGCTGTGTCTGGGAATGAATTACACGTGTGCAAGTCTTGAAGCAGGCGTGACAGCACCGCGTCATGATCAGCAGATGATGCCAACAACATCATCCCTCTTGTGGCCGCTGCTCGATGTCGGCACACAGCACACCATGAGGAGCTTCCCCTGTGTCCCTGCTGGTGCTGCCAACGTGCATGTCCCATCTGCCTGGTGGCACAGCAGTCTCTGCTTGTGCAAGAGACTGCGTGCTCCCAGGGTCCACTTGTGTCCTCCCACCCTGGGGTGGGAGGGAATGCTGCTGTGCGGCCAGGGGAGTCAGTGGTTGTATAGACCGGTGAAGGCTCTGTTGCTGGAGTAATGCACTGCATGTAATGCTCTCGTTCCTAAAACTTGTGTATTAAGGACAGGACATCAAGCAGCAGGTCTCTGCGGTTACGGGCAGTTACTGTGGTAAAACTCAGGAGGTGGCCACAGTTATTGTTGGCTTTTGGTAAAAGTGATGGAGTTGGCCACCTCTCTCAGTGTGCTGTTGGAGCAGAGAGTCTATTTCTGCAGATGTACACTCCATCCTCCCTTGGCGCTCATCAGCTTTGTGGTGATTAGTCCTAGATGTTTGTCCTCCAGTGGCAGTCCTAACTAACATCTCCAGATGCTGTAAATTAATTTTCTCTGTCCATCCCTCCAGACTTAGTAAAAGTCTTGAGGCTTCCTTCTGCCAGCACAACACCAGCAATGAATCTCTTCAGAATCACTGTGCATTGAATTTGGATGCCTTCCCTGATAGCTCCTGACAGCTTTCTCCTCTTGCTTTGCAGATCACAGGTGTTATCCTACTTGCAGTTGGCGTCTGGGGCAAGCTCACCCTTGGCACGTACATCTCTCTCATTGCTGAGAACTCCACCAATGCCCCCTACGTGCTCATCGGAACGGGTACCACAATCATTGTTTTCGGGCTTTTTGGCTGCTTTGCCACTTGTCGTGGCAGTCCATGGATGCTGAAATTGGTAAGTGTGCCAAAGTGCCTTAAGCAAGAGGAAGAAAGGTTTCGTTGAAGTGCTGGGATTCCCCCACCCCTGCCAAGCTTCACCAGCTGTTAACGTGTTTTTTGAGGCACATACGCTAGTTTTATTGATCTTAATGTTCAACACGTGTGTCTTTTGTACAAAGAAGGGGAAAAAAAGTCTTTGCCAAAGCCAGTTGTTGATTGAGTTCATACATACATAGAGTTTTGCTACCACATGGTGTACAGGCCCATGTGTGGTTGGGAGCAAAGTGAACTGCTGCTGGTGAATTAGTCTGTGAAGAATTCTACAATCCATCTGGTTTTCTGTGAGCCAGATGATAAGTATATTTGCAATCTTAAAAATGTCCAAAGCATCATAAACATAAATTCATCAGAAGTATATTTTAAAGGGATCGCTTTAATACCCTAATGTGAAATCTATAGAAAAAATAGACAGTACCTTCCGAAAGCACACCAGCCTTTCTTTTTCTCCTAACATTCACTTGAATAAAACAAGTAAATTTCAAAAACCAAAGCTCTGTAAGGTATGTTTGTCCTCATCTCAAAAGCAGCATGGCCTTGAGGTACACTAAGCAGAGGTACAGCAGCTGTCTCGCAGTCCAGTTTAACTTCTTTACATATAAGTTCCTCTGTTCTGAGTTTTCCAACCCACCTTAAAATGCAAAGTAACTGTAACTTAAGCAAACCTATATGATAAGCTGTATTTCTAGGAATATTCAAGAGCAAAATCTTACATATGTAATAATTTTGAAGGGTGGATATAGCACTTGTGAAGCACGGAGACAGTGGGAGAGGGCTTGACAGTACAATGAATGCGTCTCCTGCTACAGTATTTTGGGGCTGATTTTCTAAGGAGATGGGACAATTCTACCCCAATTTGAAGAGGATTTTTGAAAAGGATATCTTAAAGAGAGTTAATTTCCTCAACTGGTCACACAGTAAGGGTGAGGGAGTGGCTGCACATCTGTCAGCAGATGTATGCCGCTGGCCAGTTGGCATTTACCTAATGCTGTTGTAGGTGCACTGCTGTTGTCTCTTGCTGGTGATGTGCTGTCAGGGCACGTGTAGAGGCTTGTTGGAGTTACTGCAGTCCAGATGGGAAAGGTATAAAGGTGAATTATTATTTATATATTCAGGGAAATCAGGCTCTGGTAGTTGCTCCCCAAGTCATGTAACTTTTTTGAAGGTATGCCACTAACTAACAGTGGCATGTGCTGTTACAAGCACATGGTTTATTTCCATTGTACACGTAAGAAGTATTTCAAAACTTCCTTTCTTTCCTGGAGAGAATACAGGCAGTGATTTGACAGCTGCATTAATTGAAGGTAATTGTCGAGATAAGAACGGGGAGATTGCTCACTAATTACTGTCACTGGCAAAACAGACTCAACATGGGGAAATTAGCTTGATTTATTACAGGTCAAATCAGAGTAGCATAATGAGAAATAAAAACATAAGTCTTAAAACATCTTCCCCCATCCCTTCCTCCTTCCTGGGCTTAACCTTCCTCCCAATTTCTCCACATCCTCCCCCCAAGTGGCGCAGGGGGACGGGGAATAGGGGTTGTGGTCAGTTCATCACACGTTGTCTCTGCCGCTCCTTCCTCCTCAGGGGGAGGATTCCTCGCACTCTTCCCCTGCTCCAGTGTGGGGTCATTCCCATGAGAGACAGACAGTCCTCCAGGAACTTCTCCAACGTGAGTCCTCCCATGGGGTGCAGTCCTTCAGGAACAGGCTGCTCCAGCATGGGTCCCCCACGGGCTCACAAGTCCTGCCAGCAACCCTGCTCCAGTGTGGGCTTCTCTTTCCATGGGTCCACGGGTCCTGCCAGGAGCCTGCTCCAGCACAGCCTTCCCACAGGGTTACAGGGTCACCCTCCTTTGGGTGTATCCGCGTGCTCTGACTTGGGGTCCTCCATGGGCTGCATGGTGTTCCATAGACCTACCGTGGGCTGCAGGGGGACAGCTTGCCTCACCATGATCTTCCTCACAAGCTGTGGGGGGAATCTCTGCTCTGGCAGGTGGAGCACCTCCTCCCCCTGCTTCATCACTCACCTTGGTGTCTGCAGAATTCTTTCTCTCACATATTCTCACTCCTCTCTCTGGCTGCAGTTTTCTATTGCACAGGTTTCCCATGCCCCCCTTAAATATGTTATCACAGAGGTGCTACCACCATCACTGATGGGCTCAAGCCTTGGCCAGCAGTGGGTCTGGTTTTGGAGCCAGCTGATGTTGGCTCTGTAGGCAGCAGTTTCTCACAGAAGCCACTCTTGTAGCCCCGCCACTACCCAAACCTTGCCATTACAAATAGTTTGTGAGTGTCCACACTGAAAGCATTGTTTTCAATGTTTATTTAGTTCTGAATCCAAATGCTGCTCCTAAAGCCAAACATGGGCCTTTGCTCAGCAAAGTGTTTGAGACATCTGTCTAGTATTACTGTGAGAATATTTCCAGTGAAGTCAGTGGTTCAGCTCATTCGTGGGAGAAACTTCAGGAATTGAGCAGCAAATCCCAGTTCATCAGTGGGATAGACAAACGCGAATCGAAACACCTGAAGAAGTCTATTTACCTTAGCAGAGTGACATGCAAACATGAAGGGTCTGTTTGTATTCCTTATTGCAAAATCAAAACCTGAATGACTCGGATCCGTCTCTGGCACGTGAGTGTGGTTTGATTTATGTGATAATGCTGAGAAATGTGGGAACAGAAATGTCAGAAAAGCCAATGATTAGACAGCAATACATATAATTTGTGAGTTGTATAAACACATATAATATACTCAGGCAATAACCTATGTGTTCTCTCTGAAAGACCTTTGTTTTCTTAAAATCTTTAAGGGATGCCTAGAGCGAAAAGTTAAATTTTATGTGGTACTGAGCAGTATCTGTGCTGAGGCAAAGGCCTGTCAAATTCTGACTTCTCTTGCCTCCTTCCTTTTCAGTATGCCATGTTCTTGTCCCTGGTGTTCCTGGCTGAGCTAGTCGCTGGAATTTCAGGGTTTGTGTTTCGCCATGAGGTAGGTAGAAATGTGCTGAGTTTGCATATGGCAGTGCCTCCCTGGGCATGAGCTGCTGAGAAGTTCTCTGGAGCATGGAGAACGTGTAGGTCGCTGAGCTCGGCAGCTCCATCCGCATCTCCAGGGATGTAGCTGATGTGCAACAATAACACGTACAGGCCTTAAAAATTGATGTGATTCCAAATGAATGGATTTAGCCAAAGCCCTTGGCCTCAGCTGCCTGATAATTTACTCTGGAGCTATCGAGTTTTGTGTGTCCATCATGTAAGATCTTCCTTACACTTTTACATATGCGGAGGGCTGCAAAAGAGATTACTTTTCTTAAACACAGCTTCCTCAGCCAGGGAGGCACTTGTTTATTTAAGGCAGAGAACACTTGTGCACCAGACGGCACTCAAAGTTTTGTAAATCTTTTTTTTTTCTTTGGTGGGGGAGCGAGTGGGATGGGATTTTATTTCTATCCTGAGAATAAGGAGAGATTAGAAATATAGTGAGGTAGGAAACTGGGACAGAAGGAAGCTTTAAAAAACCACAAGGATCTAGACTTGTAGTAGCACTTCTGCTTTATCCATTCTAATCGGGTCTATCTCTGGCTTTAAGTCCATGGATATGCCATATAGTACTGAACCAGGACAAACTCAGGGACCCTCCTCATCTCTTCTCTTTATTAACTGATGTTCTAGTCTCCTCTTTTCATGAGAGATTTCCCTTGCTATAGGCATTTCTGGTGTCTACCCTTCCAAGTGGTGGATAGGTTTTAATTCTATCCTGTCCATCTGCTGAGGATTGCCATTTCATTTGGCCTAACATGTGGCAGCCTCAGCAGCAGGCTGCTGCTCCCTTTCGGGAGAGGCAGTCCCTTGTGAAGGTCGCAGCCACATGGGTTGCCCAAATCATCTGCTACCCGGCAACTTTACTACCCTGTCGAAGTCACAGCCTGGTGATGTGCCTGACCTTCTCCAGCTGAGAGACCTTTTGTTCCTTACCCAAACAACTTTGGTGCTGGGGACGAGGGCTGCTGCCTGGTCAGGGAATTCACATCTTCTTTCAGTGCCACTGGCTTCTCTCCCCAAGGTGTTTGCAGAAGCTTCAGCTCCTACCAGCCATCGACGAGAAGAGAGAAGCACGCAGTCTCCTTCAGACTTAGTGCTGGAACAAAGTGTTTGAGGAAAAAGCATCAAAGGATATCTTTCTTATAGTAATTTTCTGGTTTTTTCAAAATGTCGCAGTTTGACTGATAGACCCCGCTTGAAAAATAGCATGACTGACTCCTGACAGAGGGAGCTCTGCCAGTTCTGAGAACATGCTTTAAAAAAAGTGGAAAGGGTTAGTTTGGGTGACTTGTTAGGTTTGGAAATGCATTTGCTTCCTGCAAAAACTGCTTCAGATGTTATGCTTCTCGTTGCTCACATGGGCTGGTTTTTTTCCTCACCCTCATAGATCAAGGATACATTCCTTAGGACATATACTGAAGCAATCCAGAATTACAACAAAAACGATGAGCGGAGCCATGCAGTGGATAATGTACAGGAAAGTGTAAGTCTAAAATTGGATATTAAAAATTAATAAATATAGGTATACACAGCATGCATTCAGATTTGATCGCAGAACGTGAAATATGGATGACAAGCTGTATATTGTTAGCAAGTTTAGAGGCTCACAAAACTGATCTAAAGAAAAAGTGTTTCAGCTGATACGCTTGTCCAAGATGCCTGTTTTAATGAGCAAGCTATCTAATAAGGACAGGGCTTATCCCACTTGCTTGTTGTTGGTCCCAGGTCTTGAATTAGGATTAGAGGCCAGTTTTATCACTTAAGAATGCACCTTGATCTTAAGGAAACCTGTCAATAGGGTTATGAAGTGTTGTAAATTTGAGCTAGATGAAATAGGATCTGGCATCCTGTATCACTGTTAAACTGCAGCAGTTCTCTTCAGAAGTACGAGAGGCTGGCAAAGGAGACCTGATGAGTTAAAGGGACAAATGGAGTGTATTTTCTCCAGAGGAAAAAGGAGCAGACAAATGTGCTGCTGAGATTGGCAATGAGAGGAGTTCTGCAGCAGTGCTGGAGGGATGGGTTAGATGCCTTTCTGACGCATGAGGTGCATTAGCAGGGCAACAGGAGGTTGCCTTCTCTTCTAACAGGGCACCAGGCACAAACAAATGCCACAGTACGGCCAAACTAGGTGGAGATGCCAACCACAGAGGACCAAAGCCCACCACCTACAACACAGAGTGATAAAAGTCACATTTAATTTCCTACTGGAAACTGTGCCATAGCAAGAAACTATCCCTTCAGCTTACAATACACTCTATGAGACAATTTGCTTTTCATAGGATTGTAACTTGATGAATAGCTGAAATTTTAATGTAATTGTATTGATGACTTCCAGATCTTCTTCAGAAACTACAGCTATCATGTTGGACCCTGTAGTATGTTTGAAACTGTGCCTTTAACCTGGGTTCTCCGGGTTAGCAGATTGCTGCTCTAAACTGAGTATATTCTGCCATAAAATTGTCTGTTTGCCCAATGTTACCCTGTAATTTGAATTTTTGACTCCTTGGAGTTGGCTGAACTAAATAGTTTTGAGTAATTGTTCAGTGTTTCTGTCACAGCAAAATGTTCATTTCATTTGTAGCTCTGTTTTTACAGGAACTGCATTTATAAGCCCTTTCCATGCAGAAAATCGGGCACATGCTCTCTATCTTTGAGTGACTGTCTTCTAGCTTAGCATCTAGAGCAGAACATTCTTCCCAGCTTACATTTTTTCAGCTGGTTTTATAGACATACTCTATGAACATATGGTCTCCTTCTATTCATGGCTCAGTGAATTTTCCTAGAAATTAATTTGGTGAGTTAGAGAGGCTTGCTTCGCCTTAGCACTTTGTACTAGTTTGACCCTGTATATGTTACATGTACTTCTGTGCAATATTTTGAGGGTTTTAAGGGTTTTTCTTTTGACTGCATTGTGAGAATCTGTCTTCAATTTCCAGTATCATCTTTAATCAAATAAATAAGCAAAGGAAAGAAACAAACAAAAAACCCCAAACAGAACAGACTTTCAATCAAAAAAGTTGGCTTTATGGCTGAACCTCTGCCAAATGTTACAGACAATAGCTTTGCTCATAAACCACCTTTTTTATTAGTAGGTCATCTGTTCCCATTGTGTGTAAATGACATTCGTGGTACCTTTGTAATAAATGGGTCAGGGAGCAGTACCTACGCTTCAGAACTGGAGACAACCTGTCTTTATTTTGATTGGGAGCTTATTTCAGTAGGCAGTGATGATTGTGTACTAGCTTTAATTCTAGTTTGTTTGTTTGCTTATTTTGAATTTGCCTTTTATTCTCCGTAGCTGAGCTGCTGCGGCATTCAGAGCTACACTAACTGGAGCACCAGCCCTTACTTCTTCAAATATGGCATCCCTACAAGCTGTTGCATGAACTCCAGTGACTGTAACACTCAGGACCTGCGCAACATGACCGTGGCTGCCACTAAAGTAAACCAGAAGGTACCAGTAGCATTGTGCCAGAGGCAGTTATTACGAAACCATCCAGTACACCAGGGGAGCGTCCGGCTGCTTACAATTTCATTTCGTCTTGAAGGGTTGGTTTGTAATGTGTGTACTGGGCTGGAGTGCTGGTAAGGGTGTGCTTTGCCCCCCGCTTGCTTTCAAATTCTTGAAGCTGGCCTTTCTCAAATGACCAGGTGCAGCAACGTTTCTGAGGAGAAGGAGATCTGTTCCCCTTCCTCACAGCATTGGTTGGGGTATGACACTGCCACACAGAGGCAATGCTGGCCGGGCACGGGACCCTGAGTGGCACCTTCACTCAATTGGCCTTGAGGGTTAGGTCTCTGCTCGCTCCTGCTGAGTGCTGTGGAATTTTGCTGAGGACGAAGATGTAGCTAGGTGGAAGGAAGGACAGGTTTTACTCTTGTTTATGTTCAAACAGTAATTTCAATGCCAGAGCCTAACTGCCATGCCAAACAGAGGAGACATGGGTAAGTGACGACAAGCGCTGTGCTTGGTACATGTACAGTGACTTAAAATCTTTAAAGCTGTGGTGCTGCAAGCATAGGACAGCCAAAGTGAGCCCTCCTCTGCAGTCATCTGCAGGAGCAGGTTGGCAAAACAGAGTAGGATGGGAAAAGCAGGTTGGGAAAATGGGAGGAAAAGGAATAATTGGAGAGTAAAAATACAGAAAACACCAAGAAAGGGAGGAACAAAGATGAAATAATGCAGCATATACAGCAGACACTGCACATTACAGCAGGAACACAACTCGTTATTGCTTTAAGTGCTAGTGCGTCATCTGTTTGTTCCTTCTTGTACAGGATTTGCAAGAGAAGCAACAGACAGTTTGTTGGTAAAAGGAATGGTATTGTGGGCAAATCACCCTGCCAAGTTGCAGCATATATTAGTCAGGCTTAAGGATTATTTTCTTCTCGGTTTTTGTTTTCATAGTTGAATTTTTAAAAAAATAAATAAAAGTCCTGATGAGGTAACAGGAGAAATACAGAAATGCCTCTGTCTTCTGTTTCTGTCTTTTTCACCTCAGTCACCCGTGAATCAGGAGGCTGGAGTGGTGGCAGAGCACAGCCTGAGACATCTTTCTTTGAAAACCAGTCAAGTGGATGTTTTTTAGCATCTGTTTTTTAAAAATATATATATATATACGCTAGATGATTATTTTCTACTAAGCCTTTATTTTCTGTCATAGTTTAATGAGAGTCACTTGCTGCAGATATATGTGGAACATCAGTGATGTCCATCTGTTCAGAAACTCCCAGTCACCACCAGCAAAGTAACCTTGCATGAGGGCGAAGGATGAGCCACTCCATCCAGTTGCATTTTGTGAACTTGCAGTAACTTCTAGGTTTGGCAGAAGTGGAGAGAAGACGAGAGGCAGAGGCAGGACAGAGTGGATCTGCAGGCAACATACCTCCTGGGCAGCCCATCCTGAGCCGCTGCTTCTGCCCACCTTCCCAGCAGGAACCTTTCTGGTGTGACTGGTGCTCTACCAGCAGGTCCCACCTTTTCAGTAGGGGATGGCCGCTCGTTCTTGAACCTTCCCTGGCTTCATAACTGAGGAAGTGCCATTTGCATTCCCAGCACCGATCTGGTGTTTCCCCAAAGTGCCAGGCTTGCTCTGCATGCACAGAGAAATCCCTGACAACGTGTGAGTGCCTCTTGGCAAAGGATGCCTGCTAAATTGTGGGAAGCAGCTGGGGGAGGAATGAGCTTGTGCTAGTCCGGGACTAGTAACTCACTTCCAGCCATGCTTGCTCCTAAAGCCTCTCGCCTGTCAAATGTATGAGTCACCTGACAGAAAAGGACTGTTCATTCCTCAGGAAGCAGCTGACTTAATTACTTGATTTAATTACCATGGGGAAGTTTGGGTGTCCTGCGATGTTGTATCCCCTTTTCTGAGATGGCCATTAGTACTCAAAGGTAGTAAAGATTTCTCTTTAGCAGTTGTGAGACCTTGGAGTTGTCCTAAACATCCCATTGAGGTGGGATGTTTCTGAAAGGGGCATGGAAATAAAAAGCAAGCAGGTGGAAATGCTGTGTGGCCCTATGCTTTCACTTCAGATAGGAAACAAACATTTTTGCCTCTGCCCCAAGTCCCTTGCTGATCTTGGAAATAGGCATTTTGCTCTCTGTGTGTTGGAGAAAAAGGAAAATACACGTTGTCTGTGGTTGGGGAAGACCTTTGTTACCATTCCTGTGGATAAGTGTATTTGGAATACATCTTTTTGATGGATCTTGCAAGACTATCTGTAAGGCAAGTGCTGTATGAGCTAATCAAGTTGCTAGCAGTTTATGAGGCCTAATGATATATTATCCAAAGAGGATTAAACTAATGATCTAATTGCAGGACTAAAAGACAACATTCCTGAATTTTCTTTGCCAGTTCTGCCACCCACTTGCTTAGTGACCTTGGGTAAATCACTTGGTCTTGCTGTCTGTTTCGTCATCTCAGATGGGACTAAAAGCTAACTGTAAGAGCTGTCATTAGAATTAGCTAATTAATGTTCATATAATGCATTTAATCTTCAGAGTTCATTACCAGCAAACCTCAGGAACTACTTGTCCCTAAAATCTTAATAAAGGAATAGATGTGTGGAGTCAAGAATGATCGAATGCTTGCTAAATTGTCACTTCTGTCCTCTGAATCAGCACCCAGACGTGCGCACACAATGCTTCACGTACTTTTGTACCGTATGTGCAACTGTTGGGTGCTTCTTGCACTCTCAGTCTGCACAGCAAGGAATGAGCAATTAAGCCATTTTTATGTAGTGTACTTCAGGAAACAGGTTATTGTGATTTGGGAAAACACAGTCTCCAAATAAGGAGAGCGATCTAAACTCTCGCTTGCATCTTGTTGGTTTTTTAACAAGATCTTCTGTCTCCCTCAAACTCCCATTGCTGTTAGAAGTTACATTAGCAGAGCTGGGAGAACATTAAGCCATGTCAAACAATGAAAGCACTGTTTGAAAAATCTAATCTTATATTATGACATCTAAGACACACAGAGCTCTAGTTGCTTGATGTGTTAAATAAGCAAGCTTGAATCTGATGTACTGTACACTGCCGTAAGATGTAATTAAGGACTAATACGTACACTTAAGCATTTCACTAATGAATTACATCTGTGCTGGTCCTCAGCTGCTGTTAGGTTTGCCACTTCATTATTCCCAGGGTTAAATAAAATGTCTTCTGATATTATAATAGAGACTAAAGAAATTATATAGTTCATGAGTGGTCTGTCCCTAACAAAGGACATTGTCCTCTCCTTTTAGCTGTTATTTTTCACAAGCATCTGACACTCTTGAGGTCGTGTAAGAAGTTCCTATAGTGTTTGCAGAAGTGAGGGGGGTGTGGATAGAGGGGAAACGTGGAGACACTTCTCTCTGGTGAGATGGGAGTCCAAACTGGGAACAGGAACTCCCTGTTATTTCTGTTGTTTCCAACTTCTGCTAAAGTGAAAAGACTTGTAACATTGAATAAAATGCCTTGAGACTGGCCTTATGCTGAGAGTGTTGTCGGTCATTTGAAGAAACCTCAGGGCTGGCTTTGGACTGTGTGAGCAGTTAGATTTCAGTAATGAAATTAAAAATAGATGTAATCTTGCTTTTTTCTTCTTTCTTCAAGTTTTGTATCACTCGTTTAGATTCATTTAGGCACCACAAACTAGGAAAGCTAATTGACATGCTTTTTTGAGAGGCAGAGTAGGTGAGGGGAGAAACTTGGCAAAAATTATCATACTGAGGTGGGCATCTCAAAAAAATCCTATCCAAGAGAAGGGCAAAAATGCATATGAATCTTCTGGCCCTCATGTGGGCTGTGAATAGAGGCATGATGAAGCAAGTCAGCTGATAGAATCGGGGTCTGAGCTAGAGAGAGAAAATTGAGTTTGAGGAGCAGGACAGGGAATTTTGTGTCCAAGAGCAAACAAACCAAGAAACTTCATAAAAAACCCTTGATAACTTTGCTACATGGTTTAAGGTTACGTACTTGTCAGTGCTTTGCTTGGTGGCCTTTGACAGGTGAAGGCAAGCCAGATGCCTCACTGGACCCCTGAAGCATGCTTATATTAAATACCTGGGGTATTAGGAAATCAGCATCATTTATTAGTTTTTGACACCTGTATTGTGGTATAGCATTGCCTTATACTGTTACTGATTTGGTTTCACATTGAAGTTATATTTTTTAAAACAATGCAAACTGATTTTCTTTGATAAGACCTATAAAAATGAGTGCAGCATCACATTTAGCTTTTAAAAGCACTGAAATGCGTTTGTTTCTAAAAAGAACTGGTTTTGCCACCACTTTCCAACATTCACTCAGAATTGCTATTAACTAAAAAGGTGACATTGTTGGAAATTGCAGCAAAAAATATTGTCTAGCCCAAGTCCTTTTTAAATGAGAAATTTATATGTATACATTCATGGCAGGGAAGGTCGATACAAGGAGTTATGTTTGTTTTCCAGGGCTGTTATGACTTGGTGACCAGTTTTATGGAGACAAATATGGGAATCATAGCCGGAGTGGCTTTTGGCATTGCATTCTCACAGGTAAGTGCATAAATGCTTGCCTCCCCCACTTTTTCCCCCCTCTCTCTTTTTTCTTTACCCAGACTTCAAGGAAAGAAGGATTATGGAAGGGGACAGAGCTCAGCATGCTCATTAGTCCTGAGGTCATCTGTTCATTGATTTTCTTTTTTTCAACTTAAATGAAGTTTCTCCTTGGGAATATCAGTTACGGTTGAGCTAATGACCGACTCAAGGAAAACAACTTGTCCCTCCACTGGGTCAAATAAAGGTTAACCCAATAAAACTTTGGCTTAAATGGAGCATAAACAGCTAAGAAGACAAATAGCTTATCCATTGTTTGGATAGGCTTCTATCTTCTAAGCAGTCTTATTTTTTCTTAAAGGAGCTTAGAATTCTTATAAGAGTGTACCTTCAGGCCTCCCCATCCTTGACCTGGAGCCTGGAGGAGGCACCTGGTTTTGGTGACTGATTTTTTTTTTTTCTTTTAGCATTGAACACTGGGCAGAGATATGCCAAAATCAGATTATTAAACTAACTCCTTGCTGAGACCAAAAGGAGTGTGGCGCAGGAGGGGTGAGAGGAGAGCTAAGAAAGTGTTTGCTGCTCCCCGGTATCCAAACTGCTTTTACTTCTACAGGAGCTGGGCAAACTAAAGCTCTGGTCAGAGTCTTCTGATCAAGAAAGGGCAGGAAAACACCTGCATCTTTCAACAAGATGCTCCTTTATACTAGTCACTTCATGTGATGGCAAGGACTCTCGTGGAAACATGCAAAAATGAGAGAGAGGGAAACATGGCCAGTGCAAAAGTGCTTGCAGAATGGTTCAGCAAAATGCACAGCGATGTGGATGATGCCTGAACCATTTTTACCCGAGACGCAATGTGCCTTCTCTCTGTGGAGAGTGTATAGTACAACTGCAAATGTCATATTCCAAAACTATTGTGCAAATTTCATTTGCTTCATTCACACAGTATTACAAACCTGGGTCCTGAGGCAACACTGAAAATATGCATATATCTGATGAATGACTTAGGTTTATCCAGTGGCTGGAAAAAAATGAGGTGCTATAAAAAATTATTTGACTTCTTGAAACTCCTGAGTTCAGTTAGCAAGCTGTAGGTTTGCACTGTGCTGCACTGGAAAAAAGTGATTTGCCAGTGCTGTTGCCCCGTGATGGGCAAGTGAATTAATGGGAGTTGCCCTCCTGCCTCTGCTTTCTCATGTGATCAGCCCGGGCTTGGCTGCAAACTGTTTCAGTTACGTCTCTCTGAGGTTTAATTTGCTCAGCAGTTACGATGGCCTCCGGGTTGTTCAGAATAACTGTCCCTAAGCCATGTGGGAAATGGCCATCACGTCCTCTCAGCCAACATATGCACAACCTGAGGGAGCCCTGTAACTGTCTGGGCTCAGAGCGGTTGACTGACCTGTCTCAAGCAGATCTGGAAACCTGATGCAGCCTGGGTGTTAAGAAATGAGAAGCCCATGATTTGGCCTGTCTGCCTGTTTCATGTGTGCCTAAAGGCTGGTTCATTATACCACCAGCCATCCAGAGCATGTGCATGGGTGTTAGATCTTCAGGATCCAGGAGTGGTGAAATCACAAATCTGGAGCTGTCGGTGCATGGAGCAGGGGGAGTTTTGGATTGTTGGTGGGTTTCTTGATAGGCTATTATAGTTCCTCTTGGATAGTCATGGTTGTCTTGATAGTCTTCTCCAACCTTGATTGTGATTTGATTACTGCTGTAGAACTCAGAGCTCTTAGTTCTGTTTCTAGACAGTCGGAAGGCTATAAAGCATCTTTTTAAATGCCTCATGTAAAACTATTCAAAAGAATGATGGGATGAGTAGAATTTTGCAGCTGCTGGGGCAAATGCCTCAGTCAGGACCAATGCCACCCGAATGCCTTTAATCAGTGTACCATGTGTGCAATGGGCATCATCTTCTCTTGCCTGAAAGTTATTTGCAGCTGGAAGGGAGACTGTAGGAAGAGTGCAGCTGGAATTGTTAGTATTTTGGCACAGGTCATCGGGGCTTTGCTCTAGGTCATCGGCTGTTGGCGAGCTCCATACAGGAAGGCGGGTGAGCAGTGCGGGAAGAAGGTGAGCCCAGCAGCAGGAGCCCTTGGGCACAAAGTGAGATTAGCGTGAGGGGCTGCGGGCAGCAAGGAGCAGGGGGGAGGCAGTTTGCCACTGCAACTCCAAGTGAAAAGTACGTTTCAGTGCAGTGTTGGCAACTCGTGCTGCTGAGCGTCAGCTGCCGGCTGGGGATGTCGCTCTCCTGTATAAGGGCAAGGCTCTGGCGATGTGGGTAGGTATCCAGCTGCTTGGGGTCTTAGCAAATGTGTAAAAGAGGGGAGAGAGGGGATGCAGGGGATTAAAAATGCAGCTCTCCTGGGGTGTGAAGAGTAGAAGCCAGCCAGTTATAATTTACTGCCTAATCTGTTTTGCTGGACCCAGTTAGGGATGGTGTTTACAAATTGATTTCAGGTTAACTGTGGCTGGCAGTAGTGCCATGCAATGCTCCAGCTGCAGGCGAGGTTTCACTATAACTGTTGAAAATAGGTTTAATCTAAATAAAAGACAAATTAGATCATGTTGCTCTTCTACAGTAAAACGTGCTCAAGGGCCTTTCCTTCACATGATTTGTTAGATGTTGACTAGCGGGAATGTGCTGATTCCCAGAAACAGGGAAAGTTGATGTAATGGCATTGCACATCTCATAGGCCTGGCACAGACCTCCCAATCAGAGCCAGAGTTCTTAAAAAAACTGCTATGTTGCTGACATTGTCTGCCATGCTCCTCAGGTTTGAAATAGTAACAATAAAATACAATTTGATTGGGCTTGGTCTCAGATGCCAATGCTGACTTCCAGCTGGAATAATTTCAGTTTAGCAGGTGCTCATTGGAGCAGCAAAATGATCTCTGTGTTGTACCCAACAGAGAATAAAATTATGCAAGCAGCATAGATGATGTTTTGCCTAGATAAAGCTACAGTGCGGCTTAGGGGATGCAAGAGACAGAGTTTCAGAGGTTTTGTACCCAACAGAGAATAAAATTATGCAAGCAGCATAGATGATGTTTTGCCTAGATAAAGCTACAGTGCAGGCATGGGCTTAGGGGATGCAAGAGACAGAGTCTCAGAGGTTTTACAGAGTGTGGTTGCAGTAGAGTCACTAAGTCTCAGTGCAGTAAGGCCAAATTATTCCCATTGTACTGAAGTGCTCTCCGTCCTGAAGTCAGGTGCCCTCCATACACTCAAACCCAGTTGTTGAATCATAGAATTGTAGAATGGCCTGAGTCAGAAGGGGCCTTAAAGATCACCTAGTTCCAACCTCCCTGCCATGGCTCTAAAATAGAGCTGGGAAACCTGGATGCTTGGAGATTTGCATTTTGAGAGTATTGCAAGGTAAATCATTGAGCTAAACAATTATTCATGATGGATTTAAAAAAAAGAACAATTTTAGCTTACCTGATATGCTGATGAATTCTGAGTTATTTCAGCACATTTCTACTTATAGAAGTTCTCTCAAAGAATGAGGAATGGTGAAGATATCAAGGACCAAAATAAAACGGAAATTCAAATTGCACTTCACCTTCTTTTTGATATAGTAAGATGTAATAAATATGTCATGCAAGGCAGCTTCAAGTCAATGTTAACTCCTGCAAAATAACTGTATTAAAAAGCCAATATCATATATATGGTAGGAGAGGGGATTGCTAGGAAGTTGCTGTAGATGGATTTCAATAGGCAGAACTGAAATATGCCTGAGATGACTCCTAGAAGCCATGGAGAGATGAAGAACTCATGCACTACATTGTGCTCACCAGAATGGTCTTTGAACAACAGGAAGGTAGTGTGGGAGAAACACCTGAGGGATGTGGGTTTCCCAGTGCTCTAAACCAGAGAGTTTGTCGGCATTTTCAATTTTTCAGCGGCAAGACCAGTGATTCCAAGGCAAACTCTCAGTTTTCCACGTAATAGTTCAGTAGACTAAGATAATCTTGCAAAAAAGGGAGGAGAGGGGAAAAGTGAGAGATAACACAAATGCAGAACCAAGTCTGCCATCTTAGCGCTCTGAAAAACTGGCACTATAAAATGATACTGAAAAAAAAAAAGTGGGTAAATGTTGAGATGGGGCATTTGAGAGGCAGTGGGAATGAAGGGTAATGATTACAACTTCTAGCAGCTAGTTCTTCTGTGGGAATCCTTTTATGCTGATTCCCCTGGTTTTTCAAAGAAGCTGCAGGGACCTGCTGCACAATAGGCTGAGGGGCTTCCTCCCATCCGAAGAGCAGAGGTTACAAGTGATCAAGCAAATGCAGAGAGCAAGAGGAGGTGGAGAGCGCTCATTTGTAGTTCACGAACTGGGAGCCTCTAACCTGATTTAAATGCAGAGGACAGTAGTTATGACGGTAATGAAGAGGAAAATTCAGCAACTTAATATGATAACGATAACGCCTCTTCTTGGCTGCAGGAAGGACAGTGCTCATGCGGTTAAATGTGGAAGTTTACACACCTTGAAAAAACACGTGGTTTTATATATGTTCAGAATACTTCTAAGATTTTTATTACAGCTGTGGTGTGTCTTATTAATAGCTAGAAATGCTATATAAAATGTGTATATAGTGCCTTGACATGCATGCCATTATTTCTGAAGTATAGAAGTTTAATGTCATGGTACTATAACTACTTAACTGCATTAACCAGCATATGGTCAGAGCCAAGAATTAGTAAGTGGGCCAAAAATCAGAAAGACACATTTATGTGTAACCTGCCAGTCTTCTTACAAGTGGCTTGAGTAAATCAAAACATTGCCATGTGCCTGCAAATGCTACAAAGCTTAGACACAGCGATTATTAAGAGTTACAGCCTGTGAAAAAGAGAAGAATCTCTATTAAAGGTAGCTGGGGAGGTCTGCTGCAGGTGGAGGGAAGAAAAAGTCCACAGCTTCCTATTTGTCTGTGCTGCAGCATCTTTCCCCTTGTAAAGCTGATACAAGCAGCAGATTGTGGTTCAGGAACAATAATGGCTGTGATTTGGGCGCTTATAATGGGAAATAATAGGTACTTCATGGCATAGACATGAAAAAAAATAAAAACAAATGTACGTATGTTGTTGGTCATTGTAGGATGAGGGAGGAACTGATTTGGGTCTGGGCTGGAAATTGCTCAGGGAAAATAAACAGGATGAAACACACTGTGTAGTTCTTTTTAATGAAAAATGCAATAAGACAGAGAAGTAACTTCTGAGACCATCTGAGAAAGGTGAGAAAAGACTGAAAGCTGCCACAAACAAAGAAAAATTATAACGAAGCTGGTGGGACAGGGCCACCCAGATGCACTTAGTCCGTTCTGCCCGCCAAAGCACAGAGAAATATGTACCACTCTCCAAAATGGAAATCTAACTCTCCAAAACATAACTGAGCTACAGGAACATTGTGCAGGCCCACAGTGGGAGTGTCAAATTTTCTCCAGTAAACCTGCAGAATATGGTGGGTTTTCAGCAACACTTCCCGAACTGCCAAGGTGGTTAAATCATCCTCCTGGTGACTGGAGTATTTAAGTGTGGAAACCCAAAGCCCAGCCAGACGATGCTGGATCCTCATCATCACCGGTTCCTGCTTGAACACCCATCTAGAGAAGTTTAGTAGAAAAGGCAACAAGATAGCTAAAACGTCTTCTTGGTATCAAGTGAGATTTTTAAAGCCAAGGAAGGCTTTTGGCACCCACATTTCTTCTGGCAGCTGAATTGAACCCTAGTAGCTTAGGTTTTTATAGGAGGTTGATAGGGACTTGTTATCTGTGCCCCACATGTTACTACAACCTTGGCAGTGTCCTACTTGGTACCAAAATCAGGGGGGGCGTTTAGGGAGTAGTAGGGGTTCAAACTGCTCTTAAAGGTGACTGTGCCCTTCTGAGATGCCCACAATAATTCTGGTGGACACTGAAACAGGAGAGGGAGCAAATATCTGGCAAATGAAATGTGACCTGATCAGGAATGTGACATCTTAGAGTCAGAAAACAAGTTTATCTGTATTTAAGGTGCTCTGGCTTGGTCTTGCTCTGAGGCTGATGCCAGCCCAAATCAAGCAGTTGGCTGGTAGAGAAGATGTGTGTCTTGATGATGATTGTGTTAACAGGGAGCACCGGCGGTCTAGGGGAAAGGGCACGCAATCCTGAGCGTGAAATAGAAGGAGCTAGTTTGGACAAGCAGCCAGCCAGGCATTGCCGACGCGTGCTTTAAGGAGCCTGAGGGAGCTCGGCTGCTGCCGAAAGGTTGCGATCCTCCTCCTTAAGCACCGCTCCCTTGCGATGCGCTCTGCCCGCAACAGAAGGAGAGGGGCAGAGGTGGTCGCCCGCAGGCACGGGCGAGCAGGCTGGAGCAGTTCCGACAGCCCTCGCTTGGAGCCGGGTCTGGAGTGGGCTGGTCCGTCTCACCCCCGTACGCAGGGGTTAGCTGTAACAATCTGGATATAGTCATGAGTTCATTAATTGACCAACCCAAATGAGAAAAGCGAGGTTGAATTATTTATGGTGTGTGAATGCAGTTGGCATACGCAGGAAAACGCTAACAAACGGCGAGAGGCAAAACGTTGAAATGACTGAGTGCTTATTGACGAGTGGAAGCCAGGGATCTGTTTTCAATAATTTGAGTGACAGCCAAGGGAATAGTGAAAGACTTTTATTTATTTATTTATTTCCAGATTTACAGTGCTTATTCCTGCGGTACTGCATCATTTGTAAAGAAAGCATTGCTGCTCTGGGGCATTAGGAAGCTGCTCCCCTGCACGCTCTTGACAAAGTTAAGGGGGTCACCAGCTCTCGGGGGTGGGGGGAGCCTGAGAGTGAAACACAGCCCATAGCATGCTGATACCCCCCCGCCTGTGTGCCCATCCATGTCTGACCTGGCTAAGCAATGACAACAGGGTTGAAAAGTAGCACAAAGGCATGATGCCTGTCAAATAAATACGCTCTGATAAAAATCAAGAGGAAGAAGGACAGGAGATCTTAGTGTTGTTTTTCTGATTAGAGTGGTCCTTGAAATAGGGCATAAATATGTTGTTTGTAGTAACTCCAGAACATGAAATTTTTTCTTAATGTGGCCTTTCCTTTGCTCTGCATTCATTTAATTTAACTTAAAATCTATTTTGCTTCTCTTCCTGTCTGTAACAGTTGATTGGGATGCTGCTGGCGTGCTGTCTGTCCCGGTTTATTACTGCTAACCAGTATGAGATGGTGTAACAAGGTGAGATTTCCCTGCTTTCTGTGCAGTACACTGTGTATGCTCTGGTATATTATCGTGGCTGTGCTGCTTCTGCTGAAGACCATAGAATCATAGAATGGCCTAGGCTGGAAGGGACCTTAGAGATCATCTAGTCCAACCTCCCTGTCATGGGCAGGGACGCCTCTCAACTAGATCAGGCTACTCAAGGCTCAGTCCAACTTGGCCTTGAACACCTCCAGGGAGGGGGTAGCCACAACATCTCTGGGCAATTTATTCCAAAGTCTTGCCGCCCTCGTGCTGAAGAATTTCTTCCTAAGATCCAGTCTAAATCTGTTCTCCTTCAACTTAAACCCATTTCCCCTTGTCCTATCAGTGGACACTCTTGTAAAAAGTCCTTCCCCAGCCTTCCTGCAGGTTCCTTTCAAGATAGTGGACAAGTTTCAGATGCTCAGCATTCATTGAGAGTTAAGTCTTCCCTTGGGATTCTTTGCTTTGGGATTTTTATCCCAATATTCTGTCTGCTGGGGGAAAACAAAAGGGGAAATGTACTGTTGAAAATTTCATCATTTCAGTTTTCTTCTTGAAAAGAGAGGGCGAAATACCTGCCATGAATGCTGTTGGCAACCAAAGCAACCCACTTCTTTTTTTCTTCTTTTTTTTTTGTGCCCCCCTGCTCTCTAGTCTTTCAGAAGCATGAAGTCCAGAGCCTGGTTGAAGATCAGGAGCTGCAGAATTGGAGAAAGACTGAAATGAATGTTATAGCACACACACTGTCTCTCGCACGCACGCACACCCACACCCCACGAGCAAGCACGTGCGCGCGCACACTCGCACCCCACCTCCCGAAATCTGCCCCATGCGTAGTGTTACCATCCTGTGAAGTACCGCGGTGCCACCGAGAGCAGCTGAGTCCCCTCGGCCTCCGGACCCGGACCCCATCCCTGGCGGAAGGACGGCACCGCATGTATGTTCTTGGTCACACAGTAGTTGCATCGTAAGTTAACAAAAGGTAATTCATTAACAGCATCGATCGGGCTGTGCATGTAGTGACTGGAGGGCATAATTAGCCTTTCACCATGGTTAATAAGTGTTGCACACGTTCATATAAACCGGTGTATGAAATATATATTCTTTTGGGTTTTATCTTAATTTCTTGTTCTGTTTATTGCTTTACTAAGGTTTCCATCCTTTCCCCCCTTCCCTGCGCCTGCCCCCCCCCTTCCCCCAAAACAAAGGAATCAGTAACATAACATAAAGATACTTGAAAATGATGTTAAAATGTTGTGCTTGAAGGGAACCGTTATTCCTGATGTTCTTCTACATCTTTGGCTCTTACTCAGTGTTGTATGCCTAGTGCGTATCCCGATAGGCTTTGTCTAGTGCATTTTGCCTCTGAACCTGATCCCGTGTAATACTGTTATTAAGCTGTGTTGTTGCTTACTGTGAAGGCAGGAATTTTGCTTCCTTTATTTTTATTAGGTAGTTATGAACTAATTGAACTGTGCTGTACTGCGGCCTTCATACTTTTTTCCTGTTCTTTCTTTTTCTTTCTTTTTGCATTGAGGTTGCAGCCACCAAATACATTGTTGAATCAAATCGAAATAAAAACACACACACAGAAAAAAAATCACAAAAAAAACAGGCATATGAAATATTTTTGGGGGAAAGCAAAAGTTTAAAACCTTTTTAAAAAAATAGGACTTTTTTAATAAAGCCTCTGTCTAGCATGCCAACAAGAATGCATTGATATTGTGAGTATTTGTGATATACGTATTAATAAATGGAACCATTACAGATTTCTAGCTGCTTCCTTTTCATTCTTTGGTTGTAACAAAACTCTTTTGAGGGGCGGTAAGTGAACATGAAACACAAGTGCACAGCTTGGAGTGACATATCTTTGTGCATATTTTAACAACTAACTTGCTTGTGACAAAAATTTTCCTATCTTGGGAAAAAAAAAAAAGAAAAAAAAAAAAGAGCTGGAATCATTTCAAAACTCCTAGAAAAACCTACCACAGCTGGTTTCACCACGTGACAAGTACATGCCCTCTGCTTTGCAATTGTGGCTGACAATGATCTGCAGCATTTAATTATCCCGTCCTTAGCACTGTGTGTGATTTTGGCATTAAGCGGTTCTCTTTGGTTTTGGTGAGGGTGGGGACAAAAGGGATTCGGGGTTGAGTCGGGTGGGTACTAGCCATCTTTGCTGCATTCGTGGAAAGGCTGATATTCCTTCTCATTTAAATACACGAAGTGTTGAAGATCTGATGCAAAGTCTGTGGAACTTTAAACCTGGAACTTTTGGGCCGAACCCTTACATTGGCCAGGAGGACAGAGAAGACTTGAGGAGGGAAGGCCTGTAAACCCTCTGGCTGTGGAGGAGCTGCACAGCACCTTTGTCTGCACAGGCCGCCAGCGTCCAGCCCGTCCTTGGTCCATCTGTCCATCCGTCAGTGCCACCCACCCAGTTACTGGGACCTTCTGCCTGCGTGGTGTGTCCGACATCACCTCACGATGAACCTTTGAGTGGTGCTGGCACGGTCGGTGCACCAGCAAATAAGAGAAGAGGAAGCTGATTCAAAAATTTAAATCTGACCCCAGTAAAGCATTTGCCGTGAGGGAGCAGGCCATCTTTAAATGTGAAGAACACCCGTACGGGTCCTGCATAAATGCTGGGGATAAAGCCACTCGGCACAGGTTGCAGCACTCATACTTGCAGTCCCTTCAGAGGGCTTAAAAACGGTCACAGCTTGCTTGCTCGGTTGCTGGGGCTACGCAATGCTGGAGCAATGCCGTCCTCCGAAGGCGCAGGAAGTTTGGGGAGGGAACGTTTTTCCACAGCAGAAAGAACTGGCCCACCAGCTGCCCCAGTTTCCCTCCCCTATTCATCCCCAAGCAGATCTCCCCTAGCCCACGGAGAGGAGGGGAAGGGGCAAGGCTCCCGCCTCCTCCCTCAAGAGCCACCGGCAACCTTCCGGAGTGGAAAAAAACCAAAACACCATCCTCTCTTCAGTTTTCTTTCCTTTTTTTTTTTTTTCCCCTTCTTTTTCCTGAAAGAAAGAGTTGTTTGTGCCAAGAACTGTTTCTTTTGAAGATGCTCATGTTGGATGACAGATCATCAGGCCCCCAAACTGCTCCAGCTTGCCCGTCCCCATTCAGTAAAGCATGTGCTCAGCTTTAAGGCATAAGCATTGAATTAGGTCCACTCAGCACAGCTCTTCAGTGCCTGCTCAGTTGTTTCCCTCAGCCCAGAAGCACTCTTACTTGTATGGGATAGGTTTGTTAATTGGGCTCTCGAGAGGCTCCGTGGAGAGGATGAGGCTGGTGAAGGACCCACCAAGGGTTTCCCTGGTGAAATCTTCCCAGCTGGGACTGGGACCATCCAGCAGCAACGTCGGGGAGCGTTGTGCTAGCTGGCACCGTGGCATCCCCTGCCCCAGGTGCTGCATCCCTGCGCTCCTGTGTCTCCCTCCTGGAAAAGAAACAAAACTGCCGGGTTTGGGTTCACATCATCCAGGATTCACAGAGGGGCTCTGCCTCAGGGGATGAGGTCCACCTTCTGGCATGGACTGAATCAGAGGTGGAGGGGGCTGTCTCCTGGTGCACTGGGCTGGTTCTGGCTGCGCGGTCCCTCCCCAGGCAAACTGCATTCCCTGCAATCACTGGGCCCAAGCTGGGCAAGAGAAGGGTGGGCAGGTTTGAGAGTCAAACTGGATGATGGAGTCACTGGATGAGTCCTAGGAGGGATGAAAAGAATGGGGCATGGGTGGAGACTGAGCAGGACAGTGGGAGGAGGAAGAAGGAGCATTGAGACCACCATGTTTTGGTCTCAGCGAGCTGATGGCTTGGCTTGGCTGCAAGGTGGACCAGCAGCCTTAGCTGGAAAGTGCATCCCATCCTGAGCTGCCTCCCAGGGCTTTGTTATGAGGAGCACTGCCCTGAGCACTGCCAAGAGGGTAGTGGGTTGCTGTGAAGGCAATTTTTTACAGCAGCGTCAAACTGTGGCTCTGGAGGGCCTTGCTGGCTGCTGCCCTCCCTGGGCAAGCATCGCTGCGGAGGAGACCGGCTTTGCAGGACCTCTTGAGGGATTTCAGCCTCTTGTTCCCAATGCAAGGGCTGAAATTGTCTTCTGTGACTCTTTGCCTTGACTTCAGTGGCTCACTACCGTTTAAGATAATTTTAAGATTTGCAAATTAATTTGCTGCCAGCCAAACCCCATGCGTAAAATACCTGGCATCCCACTGGAGGGGCAGGATTGATCGGGATGTCGGACTTCTAACAGGGCTGCTTCAGGATGAGCCTATATAATAAATATAGAAATCTTTCAACACACAAATGACACTTCTGCTTTTTTTGGTAAATAAAAGTGTTTTGCCCCTCCCAGAAAAAAACATGTAAGATATGGTCAGCTTTCTGCAAGCTGCTTTTACTGCCTTGGCCTAATTTTGAAGAAAAAAGCTGTTGCTTTTGCCTTTTGCCTGTCATTGCACCTGTTCTTGTTGCAGCCAGGAAACGTTTTAGTGAAAGGACGTTTCATTTTTGTCTGGTGTGACCGGAGATATTTGGTATGTGCAAGCTCATTAAAAGCAAGCCATGCTGAGGCAGCAACTCCTCAAGCTCTGGAGTCTGTTCTGCTCCATGGTAACTGCAGCGTGGCTATTTTTGGTCTCAGCTGAAGCTATCTATAGGTGACACCAAGTACTTATTTTAGATTGCTGTAATTGATCGCTGGGGCGCGTATTTAAGCACACACACACACATACGTAACATCCTTGGTGCATTATACAACAGTGTAACTCCCAATGTGATGTACATTTCAATGCAACTATTAAGTCACCAGAATGCTCTTTTTCATTCACCGTACTCATAGAACACAGTGACTAGCTTTCAGAAAGTTCCACATAACCTACCTTTTGGGAATCCAGCCCTTTCAAAACCTCTCAGGGCACTCAGTAAGTGAAAAGTCATTTTTGAAAGCCAAATCTGTTCTTTAAATGGAGATTATTCATCCAAATGAAAAACATTAATAATTTTAAATTGGAATTATTTCCAGAGGGAAAGCAAGGGCAGCTTTCTGGCTTGCATGGAAGCCATGGTTTATGAGCTTTACCTTCTCCAGTAGAGAATCAGAAAATATGATGTGAGAGCAGGGTAATGCCCAGTTGGAGAAGTGCTGGAGTGGGATAGGGGGAGAGAAAAGAGCAAAAAATATACAAACTTGGGGGGGGCGGGCCAAGGGTTTGAAATGGGAAATATTTCACAGAATCACAGAATGTTATGGGTTG
>NW_009724681.1:6932-17241 GCF_000703405.1 Apaloderma vittatum | reverse complement strand
TCCACTTCTTCTAAACCATTGTTAACCGCAGACCGGACCTGCGCTGCCTGGCTAGCGTAAGCTGCTCCATTGGTCGACGTTGCAGTACTTGTAGTAATCTCATCAACCTGTTCCATATCAAGCTGTTTGACTATTTCTTCAGCTTCAACAGCTTGTCCTGGAGAATCTGACCCTGATGTTCCTGAATTAAGATTTCAGTACACTCAGTCATTACCTCTAAGATGAATCACCAATCCGAATTCTGACGGCCATCATTAGAGTCATGGAGCGATTTGGGTTGGAACAGACTTTCAAGGCCACCCAGCTCCAACCTCGTCATGGGCAGGGACCCCTCCCGCCAGCCCAGGGTGCTCCAAGCCCCGTCCAGCCTGGCCGTGGGCACCGCCAGGGAGGGGCTGCCAGAGCTGCTCTGGGCAACCTGCGCCAGGGTCTCAGCACCCTCAGGGTGAAGAATTTCTTCCTAAGATCTAATCTAAATCTAAGACAGCTGCATTTGATTCACGTTATGAAAATAAGAACCAAAATAAAGACCATGACAAACGCCTTTTGTGTTCAGGACAAGAAACTTAATATAAATTTTTATTGTTTCTATTTCTTATTTTTTTAAGTAGGAGGTATACCCCTAGATACTTGCACCTATAAAAGCAATTTTCTAAAGCATATAAACTTATTGTTTCTTTTACTAATGAACAACTCTACTAAGAATTAAGTAGCACTTCATCTGGCTGTAGTAACTCTTGATCTGTAAATCAGAATGAAAAGTGCACTGCTGCTCAAAAAAGCTTTCTCTTAGAATAATCTATCATTATTCGCCGTAACACTATCGTTTTTTAAACAATACTCACCATTTTTATTTGCTGGTGAAAAAAAATTGAAAACAGGAGAAAATATGGTTCCCAGTAACGTAGTTCGTGGGGGACTGCCAGTGGAAGGATTATCTTCTAATTTTCCATTTTGCTTTACATGTTGGTTTGTCATTTCATAAGTTCCAGCTTCTGTAAAAGAAAAGTTATAAAGTGTAACACCTTGCTTGTGTTTCAGTTATATCCTCTTTTTTATTGTTATCAATTTGACTATAGGAAATATGCCTCTTGCTCACAGTTCAACTTTGTCAACAAGAAAATAACCCCAAGTATTTAATTAAAAAAATAAAGCGACTACAAAAAAAGCTAGCAACGTGGTATCAGCATAAAAACAAAGTGCCAGTTTTCAGCACTCTCTTAAGTTCAGGTGAGGAAGCACTCGTTGTTTACACAAAACAGATTAACAAAGGACAGAATGGGCTTGATGACGGCGGCACAGCTCCTGACGCTGCACGCCTCCCACAGCAGCGCGATGTCACATCCGTGCGGCTCCACTAACGGGTAACAAGAGTCAGCGAACTGCAGCAGCTGAACCTCCAAACTCCACAAGATCCAGACCACAGGTTATTATTCTCCGCACAAATGTATGCAGAAATGCAAGTGGCAAGTAAAATAATTTTTAGTCATTATCACGGATAACAAAGGACACAGAATTAAATAAACCTTTGCATTTCAAAACACGCAGCAATTAAGGTTTTCTGTAAGTGTGCATGTGAAGTACATCCTAGAACTAAAAACTGCCGTCTCATGGCTGAGATCCAAGACACAGTTCCGAGACTGAAATGGAAGAGACAGTAACAAGTCCCGGAGATGTCTGTCCATATGGAAGTGAGCAAATGTATTTTGTGCACATGAGCTGAGAACCTTTTTGTCAGCTGAGCCTGATGGAGCTGCACGAGCGCTTCGCACTCCCAAAGCTCTCCATAAAACATCGGGTGCGCCAGCTGCAGCTCAGGGCCCTCCCCGAGAGCGAAGATTTTAACCAAGAACTTGGTACTGCTGGAGCAGTAACGTGGGCCCAGTGCGCTCCACATGCTTATCTCAAACACGTGACTTAAGCCCATAGTTTCACTTTCATCTTGGAGCACTGTCTGCATTCCCCGTGCTGTAAATGGGGGCATTTCCATTATCTCCCCAGGAGGCAAAACCCCTACATCAACTGTAGCAACCCCTGGGAAAAGGGGTTTCTCCTAAAGCCAAGTTACACAGACATCTGACAACCAGAGTGTAACTTTTCCATCACTGAGTCCCTCGTTTGGAGCTCCATTCTCTACTTAGCTACTAATTTTACAAACTCTGTGGACTATGAAATCTTCAGGATTCCTGCACTGCTGACAAAATTGACAGAAACCAAGATAATAGATTCCAAAATACTGGGGGAATGGAGAATGAAAGAACACCGATAAGCAACACAATCACCTAAGTCTTGTTTCCTTAGAAAAGAAGTCTAAAGCCTTGGTTTTTTAAGGTCAGATTCAGCACCACAGCTGATACTTTAAATGTCACTGGCCATTTTACTATGTCATTATTAATATTCTAAAAGAAATTATTTTCCCAGGCAGGTGGTCAAACATTGGAACAGGGTTGTGGAATCTCCATCCTTACAAATACTAAAAACCTGACTGGTCAAGGTCTGAGCCGCCTGAGGTAACTCCAAAGCGAGCTCTCACCTCAGGCTGGATCGACAGCACTGTGAGGGCAGCAGGGGGACAGGCTCCGATGACCTGTAGATGTCTCTTCTGATCCAAGTTTTCCCAGGATTCTGTGTCAGAAATCCATCTATGCGTTTGAAAAGTGCTTTCAGTATCTAAGGACAACCGGTTACTTCCGCAAAGGTCACCACCAGTTGAGAAGTCATATTTATTTTTTGGTGAGAAAATGGGAGAAGAGCTAAATCAAATAATTCTTACCGGGGTTTTAGAATAATATCTTTAAAACAAAAAGTTAAATAGCTGGTCATGTACGTGGTCACAATCACATACCCAAATCATTCTCACAAAGATGCAATGGATGTGTCTGAGAAGCAATGTTGGAACTGTTGCTTACAGCCTTAGAAATCTTATTTCGCTCCTGCCAGCTCAGCTTTGCTCTCACTGAAGTCAGTCACAAACCCCTTAAGAACCTCCCCTGCTGAAGAAATGCCCTGCTGTTGGTTCACAGTTAGTTAACAGCTGTCTGACTTCTGAAGCACATTCAACTGCAACAACATCCAACCAGAATATTTACAAACCTCCATTCATTTGACTTTTCCGCCGTACTCGAGAGATCTGTTTATTAGGCTTTTCTCCTGTCTGAGGTGTGGATGTAATCAAGTTGTTATCTATATCCCGTTCAATTCTACTTCTTTTTGCCGGATTTTCTCTTTCTTCCTTAAAATAGAAAAGGGGGGAAAAAAGAAACATACTGAATAGTGCCTCTTTTCTCCACTGAACACTACCAGAAAACGTTAGCTGTTCGAGAAAGTTTCAAGAAAGATCCATTTCTTGTTCTCCTTCCAGACGCAGAATACGCAGTGTGTATCTGGCCAGCTGGAATTTTAAACTCATTTAAACTGATGCAACTCAAGGTAAATAGCGAAATATCAGGAAATAAAACTGTACTTGGAACTTCTGTAGCAGAAAAGCCGTCTTTAAGTACTATTTCACTGAACAGCCAATTTATAAATATTTAAGTGCTGTGGAACTGGGGAAGCGTAGAGACAAGGCAACAAACACAATCTGAAACTCGACTTCTCTGCCTGTTAAATACATGGGAAGTAAATTGCACAACAATATCCAGTGTGAAATTCCCCACCACGCTCCCGACACAGAGTGGCTGGCAGACCCGTGAGCAGGCACAGAACTGCTGCTGCTCACTCCACATCAGATGGTACCTGGCAAAATGTAGCTGTCGAGAATATTGTAAGCAAGGGTTAGGATCCAACAGTTCTTACCTTTAAGCAAATAACTGCTTGGCCCCGCAGCACTTACATGAAGGATAGAGAATCAAACATTTGTGTGTATTTCCTGTGCTTAAGGCTATGTGTAGGTGCACGTGCTTAAGACAGGTTTCTTCCCCATTTTCCCAAAGCACCTACTGCAACTCAGTAAAATGGCCAATCTGAAATCTAAAGCATGACCACAGAGAGTGCACTGAAACGTATGGTGTGAGAGAATGCAAAATTAATTGAATTAAATATCAAAATAAATAACAAGGCCAGAGAACATCGCAAAGTTAATTAAAATTTCAATTTCAGAATTACAGCTATACCTTTCTGGAGCAGCAGTTTCTCATCTTTAAAAAGAAAAAACAGTTTGCATGCTCCAAAAGTAAAGTAAATAGATCTTTTAGAAAAAAATAATCTAAAGTCTGTGCTAACAGTACAGTAACTGAAGGAAATACCAACAAACATGGAAATGTATTGACATCCCTGTCAGAAGGCAAGTGAACACCACTGATCCCAAATGTTTCCTCCTGGTAATATCCTTGACCAACAACCTTGGTGAGAATCTAGCCAACTACCACCACTTAGAATTAGTATTATATATACCAGAAATCCACAGAATGAGAGAAACCGGATGGCTCACTGAACTGGTAAGAGAACAGTAAGGCATCGCGTCTTCTAGGTCATCTGCTGAAATGTTCAACACCAGGGAAAAATGAGAGAAATTAATTAACTTCTAAAAGCTATCCATTTGCCTTCACAAATGAGTTGTGCTCTCATTCTGCTTTATGGAAAACAAGTGTAGAAATATTACAAAAAAGATGATGGGAACAGGAAATCTGGCTGATGGTGGCACTAAACCTTGAGCCCCCCTTCTCTTTTCTAGGCTAAAAGCCCCAACCCCCTCAGCCTGTCCTCACAGCAGGGCTGCTCCAGCCCCTCAGCACCTTCGTGGCCTCCTCGGGACCCGCTCCAACAGGTCCACGTCCCTCTTACGTTGGGGGCCCCAGAGCTTATGTTGGGGGACACGGTGTGTCAGGGGGGTCTTGGCAGAGCAGAGCAGGGGGGCAGAATCCCCTCCCTCGCCGTGCTGGTCACGCTGCCTGGATGCAGCCCAGGATGTGACTGGTCGGCTCACGGTCAGTTTTCCTCTACCGAGCCCTTCTCCGCAGGGCTGCTCTCAATCCCCTCGCTGCCCAGGCTGTGTCCGGGCTCGGGATCGCCCTGATGCAGGGGCAGGACTTTGCACCTGGCCTTGGAGGTTCACACGGCCCCACCTCTCCAGCCTGTCCAAGTCCCTCGGGACGACATCCCTTCCCTCCAGCGTGCCAACCGCCCCGCACCGCTCGGTGCCATCGGAGAACTCGCTGGGGGTTCACCCAATCCCACCGCCCACGTCACCGACAAGGCTGTTAAACAGCACCGGACAAAGAGGTTGAACAGCGCCGTGGAGAAATACTTGTCAAGATATACCTGAGTTTTATTGACATTTAGGGACATTTATCCATATAACCTCAGTGGTGATTTGGACTTTAAGGTACCCATAAATGAACTACCATGCAAATTGTACCCACAGACAATTGCAAAGAGTTGCAACGTTTCCATGGCAGCCACCAGACTACTGTGTTAAGTCATTAGCGCTCTGGAAGATAGCCCGGCAGTATCAATATCACGCCATGCTAATGCCACGGGAACCACTCCAAGTCCTGGTGCAGGCACAGGAGAGGACATGAAAGAGAAGAGGAAAAAAATGTGGACATTTTATATTAAAAAACCTGTCAAGAAAAAAAAAGAATGAAATGTAATCCAAAGATTTGGGAGAGGAAGAGAAGAGGGCAAGAGAGAAAGTTATCAAAACACTGAAGAGACAAGGGAAAGGAAAGTAGTTCCCCTGTCTTAAAATTTCAGTGTAAAACGTTTTGCTTAGATTTCAGAGTTTTGTTGCAGCAGTTTTGTAGCCAAAATGTAAAATAGATTAATTGCCCTGGTTTAATGAAAACCAAAATGTGAGCGGACCCCGATGTTTCTATGATAGGTAATTAACACATGCCATGAAATACTAGATTTCACTGTATTTTTGACAATACAGAGTATACTACTTTAATTAAACTTATTTCAACTTCAGCTTCTTACAAAATTATAATTTCAACACTTAGCTCAAAACCCAGAAAACACTTCTGAATTTATGGAATACGTTTTAATTTGATTATAACTTCTTGGCTATTCTTTAAAATTTGCAGCTACATAATGTCAATACTGGGACTGCTGGGACTGAATGAAGTTCGTTTTTTCCATAACTGCCCTCCCTCTACAGAAAATACCCACGGGTTTTTGAGGCAAGTGCAAGGTTACGTTCTGTCTATCAAAGTAATACGCAGATACATACAAATCATCCCCAAAATCTACATCCCACAGGTTTTAACATAAAGATCAGTAAAGTCCCGATTTCTGTGCAGAGGAAGACAGAGGAATGCTGTGGTTGAGCCCTGACAACGTTTGAATTTGATCCACTAAGCGGCGGCAGTGTTCACTGCAACGACACAGTCAGTGGACATATTGATTTCAGGGTAGTTCAATTTGTGAGGTTTGACCTTTATTGACTGATGGACTCTGAAACAATTTTGTATAAAAATGCTAAAAATATCTGCCAAATTAATGCTTACAGACTTGCTTTTCTTAGCTGCCAGTACAGGTAATTCTAAAATTCAAGGAATCCTTAAAACAGAAATTAAAAATCTACTGAATTTATTAGTCAGTATTTTCACAAAGAAACACCCAGGTAAAAAATCCTGTGATTTACTGGACTGTCTTAAATATGCCTACAATTGGCTCCTGGAGAGTTTGAAAATCTGCTTGCCTTTTTTCTTTTTTTTTTTAAATAAATTACCTGTTACCTGACACAACTATTACAGGAACTTCTTGCCTTCCAATTCTTTACAAGAATGTTTTGCTTCCACCACATTACATGTTTATTCATATTAAATAGAAATGATTTAAAACCAAATTTAACTGAGTATTGCTCAACTGAAAAACAGAAGAAACCCACTGATGGTGTACCTTGGGTGTGCTTCCTTTAATAAACTTTTTGATTGAAGACAATAAGCCAGTTTCATTTTTCTGTGGTTTTCCTCCGCCGACAGGTAAGCTCTCTTCCACCTCCGAATGTTTCCTCTTTGCCCTCAAAGCACGTTGTGTGTGAATTTGATTCGATTGCTGAGAAGCTTTCCGCGTTCTCAGCCTCATTTTCATGTGTAACACATGTAAAGCTATAAAAGGCAAAAACACAAGAATACTTAGTCATTGAAGAAATGTACTCAGCTTCAGATCATGAATTCAAAAATTATATAACACTGACAGTGTTCTGATGCACTGAGCTTTTACATCCATATATATGGCTTAATTTAAATCAAAGAGAAGAGCTATTTAAGTTCAAGCATAACATTAGTAGAAGAACAAACGGATATAATCTGTCCACGGATACATCTAAGCATTGGATCAATGAGGTGTTTGCATAACCCTCCAATTCGAGTAGTAGGAAGGAAAAATCCACCTGCTTTTAAGATGAAAAGCACTGTATGGTGCCTGGGGTCTTCGCACCAAATGACTAGACCCAATGACCGAGGCCGTCCTTTCCAGCCCTGGCACTGGGTTTTTTAGCGCAAACCAGGACATTCCCCAGGACACTTCATTTTAAGTCTCTACATTAAATTTGAGATGAGGCACATATCTAAGTTCATGTCGTGTTCACAGAAGAAGAAATCATAAATGAGATTACGCATTCAACGTGGCTGAGGACAGAGCAGCTCAGCAAAGGAACCGGAGACTGATCTTCACTACAGCTCTGTTTGGGAATAAGATCAGGCCACAGGAAGACTCCCGCAAGGGCAGTACTTATTAAAGCAGAGCAAAAGGCCGTACCAGGGAACGTGGCCCGTTCATCTCCAGCCTTCAACCGGAGTGCCGGATAGTCAAATTATGTGCATAAATACACCCCCTTTGCTGGACCGAGGGATGGGCCTTCTCCCGCTGACCGAAGCTCATACTGGGGTTGATCTGAATGGGACTACCCGTGTGCTTAAAATGATGCATATATTGGAAGAGGAGCAGAAAAGAGAAGCAGCAAGAAATCAACCTGAGCTGTAATGCACAGAAACGCTGGTAAGCAAGTCACACGCAGCTAGCCAGCTGGAGTCCTGACAAAAGGCATTCTATTTTTTCCGAAAGAAAAGCATCTGCTTATCACGACAGGAACCAGTATCTGCTTCTCTGAAGTTCATTTAGAGTGTATCCTTTTGCTGAATAGACAGAATAAATAATCGGTAACATTTAAAATACTCGTAATGTCACAAGAGCTACCTTGTTTAGGAAAAGGCAACAGTGACACTGGTGTGACTCACAGACTCAGATAGGCTGGGATAATAATTTTCAAAACCAGTCCATAAGCTGTACACAGCTGCATTTGCTCACAGTTTGATAAATCTCAAATGAAAGGTGCTCCAGCTAAAGAAGAATAACAGAACTACTGATGCTATTTTTTGAAGACTTCGCAAAAAAAGTATTTGGCATTGTCAAGAGTGAAATATTTCAGTTACATGTAGTATTTGTTTTAAGTGCCAGCAAACAGGGGGTTTCATTTTTCATACGTCCATGTCCAGCATTTTCCAGTTAATACAACTGGTTATAGATGGGAGAAGGACAAGTCCAGATTCTTAAATGACTGAAGTAACTACAGCAAAAGTGGCCTGACACGTGAGCTTTAAGGAAAGACAACAGAAACTGTAGCCTAAATTTATAAAAACTGCTTCCTTACAATCTTGTGCCCTCTAGTAACAGATGCATTAAAACTCCGAGTCCATAGGAGTATCCTTCCATTATTAATATTTGCAATAAAATTTACATTTCATTCTAAAGGATCTATTATACGTGGGAAAAAGTAATGCAGAGAAAGAATGAAAAAAATCCCCAAAGATTATAATCCGATTTTCCCTTCCTACTCCTTGCCATCAGAAAAATATAACTCTCATACAAAGATGTAAAATAAATATGCCTGTTATCAGAACTTGCATCTCCACTTTTCTTTCTTACAAACCACTGCCAGATTAATTTTTAGGGTATGATTTATAGTGGGAAGGATCCACAACAATAGACATATGCTCCTATTGTACTTCCGTACAAATGAGGAGGATCTCATTATAAAATTGAAGAAATTATCAAGCATCAGTGGACAGATGGTCCAAAGATACCTTAAAACGTGTAATGCATTTTCACTTCAGAAATATTGAGGAAAGGGTTATTTTTATCAACATTGTGTGGATTTAATCATGTACTTTAAGTTAGTACGACTTACTAAAATCATATTACCCTAGGTGGCTGAAAAAAGGTTTCTCAGTGTTCTTGTAGATGGGAGACGAAGGAATTCACAGCCCTAACAGGAGATACAGCCTGAGAAAATTACCATTAAACTTCTAAACCAAATAGTTTAAACATATAAATGTTTCAAATTAGGAATTTTTTGGAATGCAGTTAGAGAAAAACAACACTGCTCTGCTGGGTTAAAAAATATTTTTAAAACTCTCCAAGGGGTTTCCTAGTCCTTCCATGCTTTGAAAAGGGAATTTCATGAGCAGTACGATCAACCTGTTTAGGAATTAACTGGCTGAATTATGAGCCTCTGAAATTCTTCAATGTGGACATTGCAGGGAGCCACACGCTCGATCACAGACTGCATTCTCGAGACCGAAGAGCGAGCAGAGGAGTGCAGACAGCAGAGTCATAAACACTTCAACCATCCCAGCCTCCGCTGGGTTCGGATGGGTGCCAGCAGCCCCAGCAGCCAGGCTCTCCCGCGCCTCTGACGCTGGGAGGCACTGGAGGCTCCACTCCCAGAGGACTCCCTGTGACAGAGTATGGGGTTCAAGCGTCTGGGAACAAACCTGTCAGCAGTGTGTGTGTGAAGGCAAGCACCGAGCGAGCGGTTGGGAGCGGTCAGTCCCCCCAGCTGCAGCCCCGGAATTCCCTATTCTCCCCAACATCTGCCAGTGCCACGACAGAACCACTGAGGCTGAGAAAGACCCTTAAGATCATCCAGTCCCTCTGTTAACACTGCCAAGTCCACCACTAAACCCTGTCCCTAAGCACCACATCTACACGGATTTTCGATCCCTCCAGGGATGTGGACTCCAGCATTTCCCTGGGCAGCCTGTGCCAGGGCTTGACAACCCTTATGGGGAAGACGTTTTTCCTAATGTCCCATCTAAACCTCAACTGGTGCAACTTGAGGCCATTTCCTCTTGTCGCATGTTCCATGAGAGACGAGACCGACCTCCTCTCACTACATGCCCCTGTCAGGGAGCTGCAGAGAGCGAGGACTCCCCTCAGCCTCCTCTTCTCCAGGCTGAACAACCCCAGGTGCCTCAGCTGCTCCTCATGACACTTGTTCATCAGAGCCCTCCCCAGCTCCCTGCCCTTCTCTGGACCCACTCCACCACCTGTGTCTCTGGTAGGGAGGGGCCCAACCTGAACA
>NW_009724681.1:0-6754 GCF_000703405.1 Apaloderma vittatum | reverse complement strand
CCCCCAGCCACTCCACCCCAAGGCCGTAGCTCTGCCAGGGGTTGATGTGACCCAAGGGCAGGATCCAAATCTTGGCCTTGTTGTACCTGACACATAGCCGGCCTCAGCCCATCAACCCAGCCTGTCCAGGTCCCTCTGTCGAGAACAAGGGGACACACCAAAGCCGGAGGCTGAGCACTGCTGTTCTTAAGCCTTTTTATACAGTGATGCTTTTGTGCCACTCGTTACTGTGGTCTCCAGTCAACGTAGTTACGGAAACCCATTCCCAACCATCTGCGCCGTGAACCCTCTGAAGGGGTGTACTGCACAGAACTGAAATGGTCAGGTGTCCCTGAAATACAGATATGTTCAGTATATAAACACACACACAAGGGAGATTCTTAATTCTCATTTGCCTAGTTCAAAAAACTCTGACAAGTAAGAGTTACACTGAACTAATCAAAGTTTTTGATTGATGGTGGATAACCGTTTACCCTGGGAAACTGAGAATTAAGTAAATGAACACTAAAACGTCATGGAATTTAGTATATTCAAAGACGTGAACCACATTTGTTACAGTATTACTTATACATCTGAAAAACTGGAAAACATCCTGCAATGTGACTTTACCAGCAGTCTCTTCAGACACTCTGGCAAGAAATCGAAGATGGCTGCCACGTCCTAGGTAGGCATTCGACAGAACTTCACTAAAAACAAATATGTGTAAAAAGTAACTAGACAAAATTACAAAGCACTGAAAAAAGATGGACGCTGCTGAAATTCCAATTTGAGAATGCAAATGTTACTTAAAATTTGCTATACTACAAGTTTCCTGATTTTTCTAGAACTGAACCAAATACTAGACTGACAAAAGACGAATCAATTTAATGTCTGTTGACGCTAAGCCTGTATTTATCCCGTAAGGAAGAATTCAATTCCTTTGCTCACTATTGCCAGAGAGTTCTTCAGCTCATTTCACATCCTGGGTATCAAGCCTGGGGTTATAAATATCTCAAATGGACCTACAACCCTCTCTCCATGACGGAAGTTTGCTTTCCTAACGGCTCGACACATTTGGCAGTTTTTACCTGAATCCTATTCGTGCTTCTCTTCTGAAACAAGCACAAACCAGACTACAATACTTAACATACTCTCGCCAGTCAAAATACTCAAGCCTGAACACGCACCTGCGTTTCCTTCCGCAAACCCGTGTGCTCAGGATTTCACCACCGGCGTTTGGGCAGGACCGAGGCCGTACCAGGGAGGCAAACTGCCGTGCCGTGGGCTGCACGTGGGCTCACACAGAACAGTCCTAAGCAATTTCTGTACTTTAATTCTCTTTTTTTTTTTTACCCAGCAGATTCTCTTCTAGGAGCTTGTAGCTCAAAATCCACAGTTTTTGCCGTAGTCTAATTCCTTCTCATCATGAAAATTGGTGAAGTATCACGAACCCAAAGTCAACTAAATACATTCACAGCAAACATACTCAATGTTTAAAAACTCAAGCCATGTTTCTGCATCATATACATAATTCAAACTTCAAATTCCTTCTATATTTATAATGAACCCAGAAAGCTGGGAGAAAAAAAGAAAGAAAAAGAAAAACCTCATTCTTCAAAAAAAACCCACCATGGCAATGAGGGACTAAATGAAATTCTCATTAAACAATTTGTGAGTCAGGAAAATAAGAAATGAAGAAACTGTTGAAAAGCAGCAGCTGAATGAGCTGCAGCCGCCATAAATTCCCCATTTTCCTGAGTCTCCCTCCCTAAGCCGTGTGGCTCACTACCCTGTCCGTGCTGGTGCTATTCCATGGCACAGGTACCGTGTACCTACAGGAAAGAAATTCCTGTGAATGACTCATTTCTAAATGAGAGCATACCTCCACGAAATTTTCAGTTAGGGAGGATTTATTTCCCTGCCACATATGCTACTATTGTTTTATCTGTTTTTCCCAAAACTATTAAAAGAAAAATTAGGTGAGGCACATATAATTACAGGGTTTAAGGCTTTTTGATACAGGAAAAAGTTTAAGATGGTAAAAGAACAATAGTGGCAAACAATAAGAAGAGATAATTGACAAAAAAAAATTACACTGTTGAAAGACTTCTGCAGTCAATTCCTGCAGTACTTGCACAGCATTTCTTGCACCATTTTTTGCAGGAAACCAAAAAGGCAGTAAATTTTTTTTACTTTTTTTTATTTTTTTAGATTTTGAGCAAGAGTGTCAATTCATGCGTTTATGTTGCAGCTACACATGGATATGTGACCAACACAAACAAAGCTGTGAACTGTCACCAAATTTAACAGCTGTGACAAGTGATGCCTGGGTTTGAATTTGTGAGGTGTCGTAGTACGAGGCCGCTCCAGTGTCCCACTATCAACCAGCTCAGACAATGCCGACCTCACTGCTGAGAAAACAGGGTCATTTCTTCCAAAACTTTCTGGATGTACAAGCCGGATCACAGCAGGCAGATCCACAGGAAGAGAAACCAAGAACAACTGTTTTCTTCAATTTTCTTTTAGACAAGTAATACCAGTCACATTTCGTCAGCACATCTCATTACCGCGATGTGACCCAGATTTCAAGCCTGCAGAACCATCCCAATGAGAAGATGTGTTCACTGAGCTGGCTGAGCTCCATTCACATGGTATGAGTGATGTTTTCAAGAAATCAATGTAAGATCTTATGCTCACGTACAAAGAAGGCCGAGTCACCCTGGGAAGCGGACAAGAAGTTGGTAAGCTATGCCTGGTGGGGAGAGAGAAATACCGGACAAACGATAACCCTAGTGTAACGCCATACCTGGCTGGACTCACAACAAAGCCCAGGAAAATGACTTCTAGGTTAAATCTATCATCCAGACAGGCCCCAAAGCACTTGACAAACTTCAAGGAAAGGCTTTTTGTTGGTTCAAAGATGTTGAGACCTTTCCTCCTCAAAGACCCTTGGCCCTTCTTTAACTACCTTAATCTCCTTCTCTAGAAAATTGCAGAAACTTCCTGTTATTCCAGCTGATGTGTTTCATATTTTGCAACATACTGTATTACTTCTCACTCTTCTCCAATCTTCAAGTGTGTTTTTCGGCACCTGCCACCTAAAGATACGACTATTAACTAGGAAATTATGGCTTGAAGTCTCAAAGCAGTGCTACAAAATAAAAAGATGATTTATAAAACCAGCAGAACGTACAACACGTGCTATTCAAATGCTGGTGATTGATTATGAAATCTGGATAAACATTTAAAGAAACCTCATGTTCCATCAAAACAATAGCTCGCAATTGCAACTACCAAAGCAGCAATGCGAACGGCACCTCACACACACAGCTCCACGCTCCCAAAGACTAAGCTTCTCCCCCAAAAGAAACATTTTCTTAAAAAGGTTCTGCCAGATAATGAAGGCAGCTTTTTATAATTGGCCTTAACAGAAAATAGATTTTCTGATACTTTATTTTTCTGCTTTAGAAATACTATTTCTAGGCACCATTGTTTTTGCCATTGCTTTGCTAGTGAGGCTTTGTTTTGATTATACTGTATGTATTTGGAACTGAAAGTTTATTCCCTCCTGGCCAAGACATTTTTCTCTGTGCAACTGAGGGTACACACTTGTAATTAATTCAGTCACTTCAGTTTGGGTCAAACCACCAAAACAAAATTAAGATCTGGATTAATCAGACGAGTTAATCTCAAAACAGAACCCCAAAATCTGCTGCTGAAGAAAGACACTATTTACAATCTTTGATGTTGCCAAGACAAGAATTTTACATTAGTCATCTTCACATACTGTGGAGCTCACCAATAGCTGAGATGTTTTGAAATCAAAGTTTGCAGCGCTCAAGTTTTAGACAAGCAGATAAATTCCACTCGAACCAGCACCGTTCCTCTCGAGGTTCTGGGACAGACCAGCTGTCTTTAGACATATTAGGCTCTGGACATTTAATCCACGCTGCTAGGCACACAGGGAGCCTATTTTTGGAAGTCATCTCCCTCTCGTTACACCAGTGGTACAGACAGGTTGCTAAACACTTCCTGCACTGATCTCCCAGGATGTTGTCTGACCACCAAAAAATCCTAATGAGGTACTTTTTCTAATTGTTCATTTCATCCACATTAGTTACCTTTTTAATAATAATTAAAAAAAAACCAAAATGAAACAAAAACCAACTCACAACCAAAAAGATCAAGAAGATTAATAAGCCCAAGTAATGTGTGTTGCATTCTGGAAGCCATGGAGTAACTCCCGTGTTTGCTATTAGTAATTTCTGCAAGGTCTACACAGCCAAGAGAGGTGCATTTTGCTTAACTTCACCAGAAAACCGAATCTTGCTTTACTTCACCTTAATCTTCCTGTGGGATCAGAACCACAAGCACATACTCTACAGGACTGCCAGGCTGCTATCTTTTAAAAGGCTGGATAAGGTTTTTGGCTGCTCCTTTGGCCTTAAAAATAGCCAACTATTTTTAATGTAGGATAAAAACTCTTTAAATGATAATATGATTCTTGTTGCCCTGGAAAGCATTTTTCCCTAGTGCACTAAACAGCTTCAAAACCTTTAAAAATAGTTGAAACTGTGATCTCCACCTTGTAAGGGGCTGCTACTACGCTCTTCTCGCACCTGGCTTTCCTGATTTAAAAATTTTAAAATATCAACCAATTCTGTTGTTAAAAACGGGTGGAAAAAGCCATTGCCGTCAAGATTTCTGTCAGTCACTGTCCACACAAACTTTAACATTCACATGCTGACTTTGCCACAGCCCATCCTGGCCTACTCCTGCTCTGGAAAACTTCACTCTTCTAAATTGCAGTCTCCGACCTTCATTTGCTGATTTGTACAGGTACTTAAGCTAAAACTGATATGAAAGTAAGTTTCAATAGCTTTATTAATTTATGAGTGATGTCACGTTTTACATATAACCTTAAAAACATAATATTAAGACATTATGAACTTGAACCTCAGTTTCAAAAACTTAACTGAAATGAGTTTCAAGGACCTGTCCCACCTATCACAATGAGGCCATTTTGCATACTTTACTTTCTTTCCTATTCTTTTTTATTTGCCTTTTTTATTTTGGGTGAAAAATCCACCAGAAAAAAAACCAACAAACCAAACCTGGCTGTTCAGTGGAAAGTTATAGGAAGTTTCTATTCAATACTCCAATCATACAGAGTGCAATCAGCACAAGTTACCATCAGCAACACAAGTTTTGTAAGGCAAAACTTCAAATCAGCCACACTAGAATGTTTCCATTCTTCTTTGATTCCACCCTGAATTTAACGTCTTTATTTCACAAGTTAATTGCCTCTAGTTTGGTCTAACACATCTCTGCCACTTCCAAACGTGTTAGATGTAATGAAATAATAACTTCATGGCTGCAGAGCTGCAGATATGGCTCTGTAAACAAACGGGGAATGGCGCTGTTGTGTGACAAGAGAGCGCGGAGTGTGCCTGGCGCCTTACTTTGGAAAGGTTGTCTCTGAGGAAAAGGTAGGAGCCGTAGACCTCTGACTACTCCCCTCACCAATGCCCTGTGGTACAGGCTTACACGGGTAAGAAAAGACACGCAAAAGCAGCTGGTGTTTTAGTACGCCAGGCAACCTGCAAGGCTTTTGGAGTCAGAGGAAAGCTGGACCACTCTACCCCGCGGCACGGATTCATACGCTGCACAAGTAAACCTGAATGGAATAGAGGCGGCTAAAGTCCTCTCATCTCCACGCTCAACCATATGTATTTGAAAACAGAGAAATCTGCAAGAGTAAAAATTGCTGGTATCAGCTGTGAGCTTTCACATTTGTTGGCATTTTTTCCAATTGTTCCCCAGCATTACGAGTAAATCCAGCCCCTCCATCAGGAATCCCACAGAAGAAGAAAGGGTCATGCCATGTTCCAAAGCAATGCAAGTCTTCTTAACAGTGGTTAATTTATTACATTACAAAGTGGTTAATTTATTACATTACAAAGCAGTTATAATTTGGGAGAATTTTCCAGATACTGAGGAGACCTAATTTAACTTAAATACATGCAAGTTAACTTAAATACCACACCAGCATTTGGAAGAAAGTTAGTTGTCACCTTTGTGCCACCCAGTATACATGACAGAGTGCAAATTACTTTTCATTAGAAGTGCTGAAGGAACAACTTAGCAAAATCATGGAAGAGTACTCTCCATATTTATAAACGTTTTAATGAAAACAGAAGGAATGCTTTCTAATCTTCACACCTCCTTCCTCTACATCCCTTTCAGCTCAGTAAGTAATTTTTCACTGTGCATTAAGACCGAGGTGGGGTGGGTAGGGGGAAATAGAAAGAAAAACGCAGCCTAAGGTCCAGCAGCATTTCCTCCGACAGTAAAGTTGAGTTTAAGGAGCTACTCTTTCCTCCCCTATGCCATTTGCTGCCTGTCAGATGTAGCTGCAAGGTGCTAGTTTTTGCCGAGCAGCGGGCACAGGGAGTTCCAGCCTCCCCTTCCCCAGCACAGCTCCCTCTCACCCGCACGGAGTTTGCTGCTCCGGGACAGCCTGAGCCAATCCAACTGCCCTCGTCCTCCTGCACCCTCCCCGAGGCGGCTCTGGCACCCGGCTCACCCTCCATTTAGCCATATTTTTAGGCCTGCTTAGTAAACGGAAATGTTTCCACACAGAATCACCGGAACAAGGGGTGGAATAAAAACATGACAACTCCTGGCAGGGGAAGGGACAGCTATAGCAGTAAGTCAGCAAGCCCAGGGCACAGGGTTAAAGCACCGTGCCACGACCACGGCGCAGAGCCGCCTC
>NW_009724680.1:110804-112610 GCF_000703405.1 Apaloderma vittatum | reverse complement strand
GGCTTATTCACTCCACTCCAGCCTAACAAAGCAGCTTCTAAACCATGGGAAGAAAAGAAAAAAAAAAAAAGCAGCTTTTTCCTCCCTATTGGAAGATGAGGGAATTTTTGCTCTAATCCCTAAACAAACACATTTAATGCCATTAAACACGCGTTGGCATTACCAAAACATCTCATTCTCATGCTGCCGCATGCAGAGCACAGGCTTCCAAGAGCTGAACTCCTGTGACTGCGTCGCACTCACAACCTGCCCCATGTGGAAAAAACCAGCTCCTTCATCACCAGGCACTAGGAACAGGAGGAAAGGAATGAGTTAACTTCAGAGAAATGGAAGTTTGAAAGATTTGATGGTCCAGTATCTGTAGTTAATTTCAAATCTTAAAAAAAAAAAACAACAACACAAAAACCCTAGAATTCTCCCTCCTTCTTGTTCTACAGCCTCTCTGCCTCAGTTTGCCTCTACTCCTCGTACCAACAATTAACACAGCTCGAAAAGAAGCACTCCTCTTGTAGAGCAATGGGGTAAGGGAATCAAAAGGAAAAGAAGGATGACAGCTGGGCAAGATATTTCCCAACTCCTAACACTCCAATTTGCTCCCTTCCATCTTAACAACTGGAGAAGACAAAAAAAACCCAACACATCAACCAAAAACGTCTACAAAGTTGCATGAGCCAACATCAACTGAACTGAGCAGATGTCAGTATTATTTTTTTCCAACTGAAACCAAAACAGTTTGTTTCTTCTCTTTCCTGCTTTTTAAAATGAGACAAAATAACCTGTTTTTTTGTTTTATTTCAAATTACTGATAATTCCAAAGCAACAATGTTTATATCAAAAAAAAAAAAGAAAGTCATTGCTGGAGCTGGGCGTATTGAATTCTGTATCCCTTAAAGTTATCCCTCTCTCATTAAGGGCTATTTGAAAAATTTGATTTCTCAAGACTTACATTTCCCAGACATTCCTGACCAGCACTTTTCTGGGTTACACGGATAGAGATGATTATGTGGTGAGGAATTCAAATCACAGATATGATGAGTCGGACAGGGGTGGCCGAGCTCCAGCATGTACTGGGAGCCTGCTACCACCTGATTTCTGCTCTGTGGCTTTCGGGCAAGATGAGCTCTGCAGATGCTCATCCTTTGCCCATCACTGTGGTAGGTCTTTCCTAGGTGCCAGGTGAACCAAATGATATTCACAGTGATAAATACTTGGGGGAAATAAAAAAAAAAACACACACACAAAAAAAAAAGGTTTTGAAATAATCTAAAAATCACATTTTTCTAAGCTTAATGCGATGGCTCTACACAAAGGGCATCTCCCACCCCATGTCTCACCTTTACACCTTTCCCTGAAGCACAGAACTGCACTAAGACATGAGTGCTGGTCCAGTTGGGCAATTCCTGTCTCTCCGTGAAGCGGCAGTAAGGAGAGGCTCAGCCTGGGTCATGAAGACTGCACCCAGCTCACGCCTCCTCCTGCTGCAGTCTTTCATCCCCACAAGACACCACCTCCAGCTGCTCATCAGCCACTCTCATCTCCCTGCTTTCAACAGTTCAACCAGGATAAACAGCAATTCCTCCTTGGTCAGGTTTTCTAGGACTGGGACAGGTTAGGAAGCAATTACCGGCACAGCTTTGCTGCTGAACTTGGGGGAAAAGGATGGACACACAGCTGGAAAAAAACATCCGTGCAGCCAGCACAGCTGCAGCCTGAGGTCAAGTCCTCAGCCTCCTAGACACCGCTCTGGCTTAGGACATCAACATTTGAAGGAAATCTTAGAATCACAGAATCATAGAATGATTTGGG
>NW_009724680.1:93245-110318 GCF_000703405.1 Apaloderma vittatum | reverse complement strand
TGGGGTCTCACAAGAGTGGAGTAGAGGGGGAGAATCACCTCCCTCGACCTGCTGGCCACGCATCTCTTGATGCAGCCCAGGATGCTCAAGTCTTCATTCAACCTGGCCTTGAGCAACCTGTTAGATTTTGGCTCCATCTTCTCACCCAGCAACTGTTTGCTGGTCTGCCTTGGGTTCCCACACAGGGAATCTTGAAAACAGTGAAGAAGACACCAGCATGTACCATCCCTAGCAACTCCAACCCAGGCAGCCTGGAGCACAGAGCAGTTGTCCACCTCCAGGACTAAGAGCTGCCACCAAGCCTGGGGCATCCCTGCAGTGCTTGAGCAAAATCAAGCTGCACCCATTCCTTTAAAAGAGGAAAAAATTGGCTTTGTAGGACTGTGATGATGAGGAGGAGTTTAAATGTAACCACAAATATAAAACTTTAAAACTCTCATAAACGGGTTTGAAAGGGAGCCAGAGAACCGGTGCAAACGTGAGCTACCTTGGTACAAAGTAATAACAAAGACAAGAAGGAGCATCACCAGAGTTTTCTTTTTGGTCTGTGTGTGTGTGCAGGAATTAACCTAAAAATAGGGCATTTTATAAGCAGGGCAAGATTGGTTTTATTTTTTTTTCATTTAATTTTTTGCACTCCTGGTTAGTTGGTGAGCACAGCCAGAACGCAGACACACGCCAAATACAGATGTGTCAGCCCAAAGAGGTTCTTCAGGTGGCCCCGAGCCAGGTAAACATTTAACCAAAAAAAGCCCACCTAATTTTAGCGGGCTGAAGTCTGGAAAAGTGATTAACTACAGAAAGGCCAATGTATTGCTTTGTACCTGGGGAATGCTGGAGCAAAGCAAAGGCTCTCAGGCCCTAATTAAGAAACTGCCTTTTCACTCGACGGAAAGCCGGAGCGCCGTGAAACGAAGGAAGCTGGTGCTTTTCCAGCAGTGCTCATAAAGCTGTCAATAAGTTGAGAAAGTGGCCTTGACGGTGTGAAAAGCCAAGGAAAAAAAAAAAAATTAAAAAAAAAAAATCTTTGCTGTTCAATAAGGCCTAACAAATCATATAAATGGCAAATTTAACAGCAAATTAGTAGCGTTTATGAAACCTAGCCAGCTCGAAAAGACAAAAATCAAGAGCAGGTAGTTACGAAGTCAGATTCAAGGGATTTTTTATTTTTTTTCCTTCTCCATCTCAGCCCTTTCTATTGTTGCTCAAGACAGTAGGGGGATTGTCCTCTTTTTGGAAGCACGACTCCCAACAGCAGCCATGCCAGGCGCAGCATCGTCCAAGGGAAGCCACCACGGTGACCGTCCGCCGGCAGGACACGGCTCTGCTGGCCGTCCTCCCGCTCTGTGGTACAGACCTGGCTTCCAGATGTAGCTGTGAGAAAAGTCCATCGCCTTATCTTTACAGACTCCAGAGCTTCCAGAGGACTGAAATGGCTACTTCTCTTCATAAAATTAATGGCGTGCTTTTTACGGGTTTCAGCTACAGCTGGGAGCCTGATTCTGCTTAGAAGGGACTGTTAATACAATTACCAGGCTGGTGTTACGCTGTAAATTCTCAGTTGTTTTCTTTGCGCTGTTTAGGAGTTTCTCATGTAGACGTGCCCTGGAAATCAGGTAGGGTTGTTACCCCAGCTGGACTGAAGGTTACACTGGCACTTGCTTTATAAAAAACATATTTTCAAGGTTTATAATGGCAATAAAAGTTCCCCCTTCTTGCCGAAACTTGGCGTCGACACTTCAAGCAGAGCTCCGGAGAACATTTTTTGGAAAATTTTGAAGAAAATACACACACACCCCACACAGTTTTCAGGCCCAGAGGCTTTAGAGGGCAGACAGGACCGGGGGTTTATAAATGAGGCGTGGGGGCATTTCTACAGCATCTGCAGCATGGTCTGAGTTACCCTCCAAACTACACACGAGCTCAAAGGGGACTTTAACCTCTTGTCCTCCATTAGGAAGTGGTACCACATCAACTTAATTGCAGGCTGATAAACCTCCTGACATGAACACGGTTATAAGTGTTTATTTTCAGGTATTTTAGATCAGTGGAGTTACACTCTTGCAGGGAAAATAAGCTATAGCAGTGTAAGTCTTTACTACAGTTATGCCAACACAGTTCTGAACGTGCACTTATTAAAAAAAAATAAAAATAACAGTTTTATCCAGTGCGACTATATCAAATATTAGACAGACTTAATAAAATGAGCAATGAAAAGGAAGCGAGGAAGCACAGCTCAATTTAAACACAGGTATTTACCACTAGAAAAGCACTCAGGAAACAATTTTCCCTTCCCAGAAGAGTTTGAAATTCCCACACAAAAATCAGAGGAAAAGTCAGTCTCAGAAATCTTCAGGCGCTGAAAGACAGGAAGGAGAGGGAAAACTTCACTGAATGAATTAAAAAGAAAAAAAATGGGAGGATGTTTTCTTTTGATCCTTATGTGGTTTCCTTGTTTTAAGCGAGATACAACTTTCAGCTAAGATCAGATTTTTTAAAATCTATTTCAGAAAACATTGACCCGGGCTATTTAGGAAACTAAGCAAATAGAGGAGAAAAATCCTTGCAAGGATAAATGCTGATTAAAAGCCAGGAAACCGGGAATGGTCAGATCTTGCAAGAGAGCAAGGTCAGCGTGGGAGCCCAGGAGAGATCTGTGCCATTAAAAATGCATGTTCGTAAGTGACCTGGAAAAGGGCATGAGCAGCGAGGTGGGAAAGTTTGCTGACAATACTAATTTTGAGAGCATAGTGATGAACTACAAAACAATTTTACAATACAGTGACAGGTAATAAAAAGGCAGATGAAATTCAATGCAGATAAATGTAAACGGGCTCGTGCCGAGAAAAAAAAATACAATCTAAATTTACTATATAAAATGATGGGCTCTAAGCTGACCGTAAGCACACAGGAGCAATACCTCAGGGTTGTCGCAGAGGATCTCTGAAAGATCAGGTCATTGCTCAGCAGCAATTACAGAAAAATCCATCATTAGCAATTATCAGGAGTAAAAGAATGGGCCAGATCTGGAATATCATCTGTGCTTCACCTGCAGCCTGATCACCACGTGCCATCGTTGTTCCCTCATCTCAGAAAGGATATTGTGGCACTGGAAAAAGCAACACGGCTGGTCAGAGATACCTACAACCCCAAAATGTAAGGGTCGAGCAACCTAGGATTCTCCAGCCTAGGAAAGAGTTGAGTCTTAAAAGGAAAGGACACAAGTCGATGAAACGGAGAGGTGGATATTGTTCTTGCCCTCTTCCAACAGAAGAAATCAGAAAGACCTTCAAATGACATGGTTAGGAGCCAAGCTCCAACCCAGAGAAGTAACTGACTCTCTGTCCTGAATATATTAGCTCTCACTGCCAAAGGAGGTTGTGGATGTTAAACATTTACCTTGGTTCAAAACAAAATGAGAGAAGTAAATGGAAAACTCCACCAAGTGCTACTGAAAACCCAAAATCCACATTTATCACAGGACAACTCCAGAATTGAAAACTCTTGAAAATCAAGGTCTGGGAGAAGTTACCATGTCTGACTGCCCTGTTACTGCTTTTCCCAATGCCAGTCCAGCCACTGCTGGAGTCTGCTATTACGCACCTGCCCCCGCATGGCCACCCTTAGCTTTTTTCACCTGCTTTGAAATTCGTTACTTGCAAACTACAAAAATCGTCAAAAATTGCTCTCTCGCACAGGAAGTTTTGCTCTCAAGCAATATTTTACAGGAAAATTTTAAAAAAGCTCCAGTAAAAATCAAATCCAATGCAGCATGGTAACCTGTCTGTCTGGAGCCACCCAGCAAGGGACTCACCAGGAGCAGCACCACTGGGATGTCCCACTGCCTCCCCACTGGCACCATCACAGGATGGGACATGCTCTCATTCTGTTTAGATGGAACTTATATCCAGGATCAGCAATGAAGAAACAATCTCTTGCACTTTTTTTTTTTTAAAAAAAAAAACAATTATGGAGCAGGCAATTTCCCAAATACTAAGATTTTTATGGCATTTTGAAGTCCAGGACAAAGACTGGCATAACACATCCATGATCACCAACACTGGCAGTTCTCATTGCATCCAGTTCTGTCCAGGACTTGGTGGTGAAGAACAGCTGGACAGTCAACCTTCAGCATTGCCTTTGAGGAGTCACTGCTGAGAAAGACAATTAAAAAAGAGACCCAAAGGCTCTGTAAGGTAACAAGCAAGAGCTATCCCTGGTCCTTCTCTTTCTTCTAAAGTTCTTTCCTTCAGTGTGATTTTCCTTCTCATTTACCTCAATCAATCTCTTCTCATTTTCAGACGAAAGCCAGTACTGTAAGGATTCATTGCAGTTGTTGGTATTTTCACAGGACAGCGGCCCCGCTGAGAGCTGAGTTAATCAGCCATTGTCTTCCACTTCTGCTTGGAGCAGGTTGGATCAATTGGTTCTTTTTCTAAAAGACCTCTGCATAGTCAACCCGCTCAGGGGAGACCCAGCCAGCCTAGCAGGTAGTAAGAATGGACCACGAAAAGCCCTTGCCACTGCATTTTTAGAATCAAGGCTCCTGCCACTGTGTGTCTGTTGCTAAGTTTGTAAGCTTTGGGGTTTAGAGTACGACTCCTTTGACAGCACCGATTCAGAACGGGGAACAAGGAGGGTATGATCTCCAAGGCTTATGAAGGACACTCCATTCCCATAGATTGCAATCTGTCTGTATAAGTAGCAGAACAGGAGATTGGGACCTTTCTGTCTCTGCTTCAGTTTATACTATTGGTCAGAAACGTGCAAGAGAAGTGTCTGGTTTGCAGAGGCAGTTCCATGGAGAGGAGGGTCTTTGCAGGTCAGCCCTGAGGCTGGACAGTGGGCTCTGCTGAAACAGCAGCAACCAGACCTCTGATCATTCACTGAATCAAGTTCTTCGTCTGTGTCAAAATCTGGCATCAGTCTGTGTTTCAGTATGCCCAGAGGTCCTTCTCCAGTGCGTTCTCCATTTGGCTGTTCTGGCTTCCTGCACTGCAGTAAGTTTAGCCCTGGGCCAAGTTCTGGTGTTGTTCACATCTCATCATGCCAGTGACGTTAATTCAGGCTCCCTGTTGGCCACATCCGTCAGCTCTCTTGCGATAAGCATATTTCTGACCATTGCAGTTACGCTTTATCCACAGCCAAGAAAATGCTTCCAGCAACATCTCCAGCAAGCAAGTCTGCTCTATGCTGCACTTGTAGAGTAGCTGTTAACTGAAGAAGGGAGGGTTTGGGGCTACAAGAGACCAGAGCGGTATTGCAGAACTCATCTGCAGAGCAGAGTCATCACCTTGGACATAAATGTGACTTATTGCTCATTTTTAGATAAGAGAGACATCTCATCTCCGAAGATTTCCAACACTGACAGGTGTCTGTGCTACCTTCCATCATCTCCGGCAACAGCCCCAGGTACCTGCACCCTTGCCGAACAGAAGACACGGAAGATGGATCTGTGTGTTACCAGAGTAGCAGCAGCAATGCTCTGTCCCTGCAGGGAGCACAGGACGAGGCAGCCTCGTACACTGACATGACTCTTTCTGCTTCCTCACGAGGAAAGTTCAGGGCACATCAGGGCATTCCTCTGCAGATCTGAAAGCAGATCTTTCAGTGCTGCTGCCTCTCTCGAAGGAATAGATTCCTGACCTGACCTTACCTCATGGCGGCGACCACCGCTGTGAAATAAAATACGACTTTTGAAGTTGTGTTTTTATGATCTATGAAATCACCCAGACCTCTTGGGTAAATAAATTCTGGATATGAAGCTGACCTCTTAGCTTTTAGCATATCAGTAAAGCCTTAAGGTTTTTCATTAAGCTTAAATAACATCTAAAAAGCCCTGTTTTCTAGTCTTTCTTAAAAATCCCAAGGAGATAAAGCCTCATGGTAAATTTTGCCTCAAATATCAAGTGGAGATACAAGTTCAGTAAGTGTAATATCTTAACTGCAGAATGCCAGAGGCAAGCAGTACTATTCACACAAGCCTTTTGTAATGTTATTTCACTGTGCTACTTACATACCCTCTTAATAGTATTATCTTAGAGATTGGTTTCACAGCTCCAACTGATGCCAGTGGCCCTTCTTCCATTAACTAGAAAAGCCGCAGAGGACTACAAAGGAGTGATTTCCAGGGTAAGGCAGAGAAGGAGGAATAGCAGTCCTCATGCAGCAAAGTCTTTATGAGGAGGCTGGAGGCAAGGTGGTCCCAAGATCGTCTGGAACGCACTCAGACCTCGCGGGATCCGTCTGTCTTTCAGTATGATGTAACCAACACCCACATGCCAGCTGGTTTGTGTAAATTCTCTCCTGTTGCCCTCCAGCCATTCCTCCAGCCCCTGGTAGGACACTCTCCCAGCTTGCTGAGCTCACTTCCCCTTGTAAGAAGGATTTGTGATGAAGTGGAGCAATGGCAACCACATGGGCTTGTTCACCCTCGCCCAAGTCACCTGCTCCAGCCAGCTTGTGCTCAGGGGATGCAGGATTTCAGACGTCGGCTCATAATGACCTGACAGTTCAGAAAAATAATACACACCCGGGATGGAGTGCACCTTGCTGCCCACATAATTTTTTTTTTCCCCAGAAGATCTTCATAGTCAATTTTCCTTCTGTTTTTATTTGTTGACTCAGCTGCACTCACAGCCTGAGGCGATGGATCTGGCATGGCAGGGCCCTCACTCCTGCAGTTCAGTTGTTGGTAACAGCTGGGATTGCTGTGGGTCTTTGTTATATAGGTTCTGGTTTAAGCAGAGAAGAAAACCTATTCCCAGACTCCAGAGCAAAACTCTCTCAGGCACGTAACATTGTCACATTCAGAATTTCTGCTTTTCCCCCACCCATCCGTCCTTTAAGGCATGAAAGAAGGAGAGCCAGGAGATGGTTTGTAGCCTAACCAGTGGTAGTAACATAGAACTGGGGATCATTTATTAGGGTTAAAGAACATTTTGTTATTGGTTAACAGGTCATTTGCCTGATCAATGATGTATCCTGGACATTATACTAACTAAACCTTATTATTTCCTTCTGGTTTTGAGCCACTCCTTTCCTCAGAATAAAAACGTTGTATTTGACTGAAGGTGTTACGTGAAGATATTCTCAATACGGTCCGTCCTTGCTAAGCTGCCTGCAACACCCTGGGCATTTCTATGGGACGGACCACTAGTCTAGGTTATATTCAGCAATGTCATTGCCGCGGCCTCAGTTGAAGAAGAGCTGCAAATTTCAGGTGTATTTTCTACACCATTAGTATCTGGCTGGTGTAATTCTCCCTGAGTCACTTCTGTTCAGACACTTTCCACTGTGTGCAAGGAGCTCTGCAGGTGGGATACACACAATTTATGGGTAAGAAGAACTGGTTTTGGTTGATACCCCCAGTACATTCCTAGGAGTGACATGCTACTAGGTTAAGCACTAGTACACCCAGTGAGTTTCTGCTGGCAAAGCAATCGTGGGTCAGGCGGGGGTGTGGTACAGCCCTCTTCAGACCAGCTGATCCTCAATCTTTGTAGCTGCCATCTTCCATTTTTCTGCATTTTCCCTTATAGTTTTGTAACATTGCATGTCAACGTTTCCCCTTGAATCCTCAAATCATTATATCAATTACACCGTTTTCCCTTTTCCTACCTTGCACACCTCCGACAGGCTTCCTCACAGCTCAGAAACAATTTTCTCGGCAAAGCCAAGCCAAGGTCACACAGCTGTGCTGCACCAAACCAGGGTCTGAGCGAGCTGAACTCCTGGGCTGTAGGTTACTTCGGGTCATTTTGGCAATCCAGGGCTCATTTTTCTGGCTTACAGAGATCTCTGCTGGCTCCCAAGGTTGAAATCTTACATTGTTATTTGAACACTGAGTTTGAAGCGTGAGCAGCCAGGACAAAGCCCCAAGGGCTAGGCCAAGGCAAGGCTAAGTGACACGTGTAGGTGGCCTCCAGAATGCAAGGGAGGACCTGCCAAAGACCAAACCACCAGACCTGCAAGCGGTGCAAGCACCAAACTGCATGGGACGGGTTACACCAGCACACACCTGTCCCACCACCTCTCCTCATCACTGGCAAAACTACCAAAAGGAAAAACAATCATTATTTCATCGAGGTTTTAATGCGTCGAGCTGGAAAGGATGTCTTGTTGCCATCAAGGAACAGCAGCCACTGAGCACCCATGAGGTCAGCAGCTGTTGCCCCAAGGCATTTCTTTCAAAGAAAAAGACAAAACAGAAAAAAGAGAGGCTGAGCTCTCAGAGTGCTCTGTCCTCCCAAACAACAGCTGGGAACTCACCCCCAGGAGTGCTATATTGAGCCTCACTACACCACAAAGGCCATAATTACATCTGCATGGGAAATTACTTCTCTAGTTGAGGGCCAAGGGATACCCACCCCAAAACAGGATGGGCCTGAGCCAGGAACAAACAGCATTTTCAAATCTAGCCGAGTGGAAAGATCTAGACAAAGGATGGGGTGAGTAGATCCCTGGGAAAACTTTAATGGGAAGTGAAGCAAGTTTGGAAAAAAATCTAATCCTTCCTGTCAAAAAGGAACTTTTGCCAAAAATATGTTGACTCTTTGCACAAAGAAAAAAAAATAAAGAGCTTTTGCAATAACAAGTTAACATGTCTCTGCAAGATTTTACTTCAACATGACCAACTCTCTACTGAGAAACAGTTTTAATGGACAGTTCTCAGTCAGCCCTATCTAACCACTTAAAACACCTGACAGAACATACTACAAGAGCAGTGCCTGGATGCAACTAACTTTCCTCCTTCTCCTCATGAGCACCAATGGAACCAGCACAAAATAAACATCACTACTTCTCCCTTTATCCCCTAAATCAGTTAAACAATTAACTGCAAGTAGCAGTCACTGTCACTTCAATCTTCATCATCTGCAAAGCAGTCCATGAGCTTTTGTGAGCCAATCCGTGACTTCATTGGTCAAAGCTGCTCATCCCAGGCTGGAATGAATCATCCTCACCCAATGGACCATTCACTCCAGTGTGTTTGTTCTTCACTACCCATGGGTGAGACTGGTCATACAAGTCACACATTATCATTTCTACTGCCTCAGTGGATAACAAACTTTCTGAAGACAGAAGGAGTGAAACAACCCTTCTGTTCACAAAGAAGTGCTCTTGTCTTTTCAGAGGACAAGAAGAAAAAACAGCTAACTCCCAAACAAGGCATATCAAGTAGGAAAGCGCTCTTAGGGCTGCTTGAATGGCCATGGATAATTAGGAGGATCAGCCCTAGGCAAGACAACTGATGTCACTACTGAAAGAGAGAGATGCAGTCATGGACACTGTCTTGCCACAGTGAGAAATTCAACTAAATACAACTAAAAGAACATCTAAAGAGTCCAGTGTATCCGTTCCAGAATATCAAGGTGAACGGACTCCAACACTACCTTGATAACACCCACAAATGCAGCTTAGATTAACAACAGGCTATCCTCCAAGACACTTAGCCATTAGACAGTATGTTTAACCAAATGAGTTTTACTCCCCTGCCGCAACCCAAACGCATCCTCCAGGCTCACCTCATGGCAAGAACTTCCGCAGCTCCTGCAAGACATACTGTGTGTTTGTCATTAATGGCCATTTCCCACTGCATCTGCTGTTCTTGGAAAGGTTCATCATTAGCAGATTTCAGGTAGCAAAAGCTGTATCCCCATCCACCTAGAAGCATTCACAACTGGACGTTTGCCATTAAAATGTCATTCCCAGGGTCCTACGGCAGAGCTGGAAGGAAGCTGGGCCAGAAACTGGACTGTAACTCACGGGAACAATGAGTCATTTGACATGAAACCTGCAGTCAATATTTGACAAATTAACCTTCTCAGAGGAAAGTAAGTTTCTAATACACCTGCTCCAGATGAGAGTGTGAAGATTTAAATAGGCACCAGATTTGCATAATACCCTTAAGATAAGCAGCACTGCGCCAAAGCCCTGCAACGCATGAAGGATTTATTTCATGTCTTATACATTTCTGTATTCTAGAAGAGGCCATTCATCATTGTGCCAATACTTCAGAGATTTCACTGAAAGCTCCAACAGCTCTAGATTATCGGGGTATTATATTTTTCCCCACTGAATAATCATTCCCAGAAGCCTGCTAGAAAAAAAAAATTTAAAAAATCCCATTTTCATCATGTAGACTAATGACACTGCAAGAGATGACATTCACTTTTAATGACTACTGAGTCCAAGACATTGAAATCTCTCTTTTTGACCAGTTGAATGGATCTGTTCATTACCACTTAATTTCCAGCTCTATTTAGATACGCACTCAACATCTTACAGACAGACCTTCATCAATGCTCTGACTACACAGGACCTCGACAAAAAGAGAAGAAAAATCCAAGACTTATTCCACTATCACTGGAATGAGAGACTCCTCCTGACTCAGGGACAGGAAGAATGGATGTCCCCATTCTGCGGCCTGTACATTCAGCCTCCTACTCACAGGTCCTCTCCACACTGTCCACATACAATTTGTGTGTCCGAGATTCCACACCAACACAGCTACATCCTGGCAAACTCAGGTTAATCCTTTCCTGAATGCAGGTCTCTAAAACCCCACTACTGCCTTTCTTGGCACTCAAGCTGCCTCGCAAGGAGGGGGACATGTCCAGCAGTTGACAGCTGGACAGTAGCAATGGATTTAACCCAAGTGACACTATTTTGTTCATCAGTACAGTGTCAGAGGAACCTGGATGAGTCAACACCAGCTCAAAGCTCGTGGACAAATGGAATATTAAGAGAGAGAGAAGTTTGTAATCCCAGTGGTTTGGGGGCTTAACTCACTTAGGTTCCTCTTGAGACAGCCAGGCTCACATATGATGGTGATGAGGCTAAAAAAAAATTTCATGCTGAGGCTGACACATCGATCAATCCAGAAGCTATGTGAAATTTGTCCCATGTGGAAAGAACTCTGCATGCAGTATTTTACCTTTGGTATTCTGTGATAACCTTTAAACTTGCCTTTGATGTACATGTGGTTTAATTCAATCAGTTTTCCTTAAACAGGAAAGTGATTTTCAGTGTGTAAGGTTCATGTCAGGTAGCAATGGTCAGAGTGGGAAAACCTTTTGATATGGGGAAGCCGGTTACTGTATATCAAGAAATCTGTACCGTGACTGCTGGAATCACTGGAATTTATTGCTGTGTTATTCATTTGCTCTGAGTCTTCTGCTGCTTCTACAAAGAGCCCCTTGGAAAAGACTATAAAAGAAAGCATGCTTATACTTTAAAGGGATGCTGTCACAGATCATAGACAGAAGGTGTGCACAAATCTCAACACTACGATCACTCTTACTTGCAATAGCTGTTAACACCAGAAGACACCTTTGAAGACTAGTAATTAAATACATGCAGCCACTAAAAGGAGGACACCAGGCAGGGAGTGGAATTACTTCAGGGGCTTCATTTCAGCCGGAGTGCCAAAACCAACCTTGCTAACATGGGTCTTATGACTTTGCTGCAAGATCACAGCTCTGTCTCTGCCACCCAACCCAAAGACTTCTGAGTCCAGAGACCTGTTTCACCCAGAGCCATCAGAAGGACAGAGCCAACAGGACACAAAAACACGTGCTGAAAGACCACGAGACATAAGCCCAGTCTATCAGGCACCAAGGAATCCTAATCAAAGACATTTTGAATACTCCCAACTATGGAAAGCATTTCCTGCAGTGGGCACCAAAGAACTCAATCCCAAGACCCTGCTCTGCAGGAAGGGAGCATTATTTCCACCCCCCTTACTGTTTTCCTGGATACTCACACAGAGAGAACATGGCTAAACAGCTTTGCCAGCACCAGAGGACCTTCTGTTTAGAGTCCTGTCTGCTCTGGTCCATTATTCACCCCAGCTGCCTCGGAGAGCTGCATTACTCCCTCCTGCTCCCAGCAGCTATAACCAACCCTGCACACCTTCCTCCTCATAGCACCAAGGATTGGAGAGGCAAAAAGTCTAGTTAAGTCCATTTGCTGAAAAACCCTAGTTCGTCAAAACTATTCACAAACCTTGAGTCAAACTCAGAGAGCCGGTATGTCCCTCTCTCAAAACAGCCACCAAAGAACAGCCACGTTTTGCCGAGTCACCTTCCGCACGAAGCCTGCCTGGTTTTGCCACAAGCCTCTGAAAACACGCAAAGATGGAGCAAATGGACTCAAATCAGAGCAGCTCACAGCCAGGCACAAGCCATACTCCAGCTCCACAAATCCCCCAGCCCTGCACCCCAAACTGGATGACTTCATTCCCTCTCGCCAGTCAGCAGGACAGCTGTGCACTGGTTTCCAGTAAGAAGGCTGTTTGGTGTAACAAGAATTAGAAGCGTAATCATTTTTTAAATGAAAACTGATCCAAACCTGACAGGGATGCCATCACAGACTGAGAATCCCAGAGGAGAAGGTTTGTTTGGGAGATTTCTGGAATTTCCTGCTTCTGGAGCAATTAGAAGTAGTACAGGATCATAATGATATATTCTGATGACAATAGGCCACATCACTCATCATTTTGCTTTTGGCCTGAAACTTGGGATTACAGACAAAACAGTGGGAAGAAGAAACATAATGGGAAGAAGAAACTCTTTTTTTTTTTGGTTACATTTCAAGGTTTTCTCAAAGACTCTTCAGAGACACAGGGGTGTGGTTCTTCCAGCTGTATTCTTTCACCCATCCCATCTTTATAGACCCTCACCTGGCAAATTACATCTGTTTCTGGAACGTGTTCTCAGGAATTTGAGTAAAGGATATTATAAACAAGAACATCCGCACCGCCTGGCAGACTGTGCATTTGCTGTATTCAAAGGAGAATAAATCAGAGACATTGCAGAAATCCTCAGAAAAGAAGGAAGATTCAAGGGGACATTGATCCATATAGATTAGGTATTTCATACTGTTAAAATCTCTGACCAACTGGGTAACCTTTCATACATCTACACCATCAAAAGCCCTAGGAGATGGGGAAGAACTGTTATCCCTGTTATTCTGATGGGGAAACCAAGAGATGAAGCACACAGGCTCACCACAAACCAAGATCTTGAATATAAACTCTTGATGGATACCTTCACACCAGACAAGGCTTCCTCTCTTCACGTTGTATTGAAGCTTAGTGAGTACTAGATCTGTCATTGCCTCAGTGTGAGCTGGAAGAGGTGGTTCATGCCAACTAAGCTGCCATTCCCCACCCATTCGATAATGCACACCGTTTCCAACTCTGACAACATTGCGGCTCCTACTGCTGAATTATCCAAGCACTCAGGTCCCACGGGTTTGGTACCACGTGTTCGCGTAACAAAACTAAGTCTGTTCTTACAATTAAAACATCAGTTTAAAAAGTTAAGCTGGAAGGGACCAGTCCCAAGTAGGGCTGCCCCCAGAGCCAGACTGGGTTGTTCAGAGCCTTGCCCAGTCAAGTACTGAAAATCTCCAAGAGATGGATTTCACAGCCTCCAAGACCCTGCTGTGTTATCCTTCATCAGCTGAGCTTATTATTTAGTTTTGCCATTATATTTCAAACCTCTGGTGGCCAACCCCTCCCTCCATCACATCAGGCTGCACCACCTTCCTCCCATCCACAGAGTCCCCTACCCACTGACTGCAAACCTTCCACTAGCCCTTGGGGCTCAGTAGCTCTCCTTCCCACCAGCCCTACCTGCTCTCTTATTTTACACAACAGGGCCAGGAGGTCAAGGGAGGGGATTCCCTCACTCTGGTGAGACCCCACCTGCAGTTCTGTGTCCAGCTCTGGGGTCCTCAGCACAGGAAGGACATGGACCCATTGCGCTGGGTCCAGAGGTGGCCACAAAAATGATGCGATGGATGAAACACCTTTCCTATGAGGTCAGGCTGAGAGACTTGGGGTTGCTCAGCCTAGAAAAGGTTCCAGGGAGACCTTATTGTACTTAAAAGAGGCTTATAGGAAAGATTGGGCCAGGATTTTTAGTAGAGCCTGTTACCAGACGACAAGGAGCGACGGTTTTAAACTGAAAGAGGTAGATTTGCACTAGATATATGGAAGATATTTTTTCCAATGAGGGCAGTAAAACACTGGACCAGGTTGCCTGGAAAGATGGTAGATGCCCCATCCCTGGCAACATTCAAGGTCAGGTTGGAGGGGTCTTTGAGCAACCTGATCTAAGGACGTCCTTGCTTACTGCAGGGGATTGGACTAGATGACCTTTAAAGATCCCTTCCCACCCAAACTACTCTATGATTCTACAGATCTAGCCTCATGGCGGGGAAAAAGGGATGGTGCCCAAAGGAAAGGTAGCTCAGACCTGGGCTGAGGCCAGCTAACACCATTTAAATTGCCCGCTCCTTGCCCGAGTGGCCCTCAGGAAAGCAAATGTCTGGGAACGGGCTCCAGGCCAGATGAATTGTCCTGGCAGGCCAGACACAGCTCACGAGCCAGATCCCAGGCAGCCCAGCCCAAGAATATTAAAGGCAAAATCTCATCACTGTTTACGGCCCGATCCAGGCTCACACACAAGCTCCTGACCCAAAATGTAGGCGGGCAGGTTATTTCAAAGTCTGGAGCCAAGCCCAGAGCAGAATTTTCCAGCTCTGGCCACCTTATTTCACTGGTGCTTTTGCATTTCTGATGTCAATATCGTTTTAGGTAATAATATGTTTCGAGTCAATTCACTGTCTGGCCTTCATGCACATACAATGTCTGACAGGCAAATAAAGAAAAGGAACATATATTTGATAGATTTAAAAGCTGTTTCCATTTGGATTTCCTTTTAATGGAAACATTCTGTTGGTCTTTAGTTTTTGTGGATGTTGGGGGGTGATGGATTTTTTAAATAGAATATAATTCAGGGGCCAAATTTGACTTAATGGGGCCCTGTCAATCCCTTGAAATACTGCCTCAAAAAACTGCAATTAAAAAAGTGTTTCAGCACAATAGGACAGACACTAAAGTGGATAGGGGAAGACTGTTGAAATGGCCTCCAGCTCGTTGCCTGGCTTTTTTGTGAATTCTGCCTGATCTTTGTGTAACCACGCAGTATTTTTCTACTTTATAAAAGTAAAAGGAAATACAGAAGTTTCATAAGCATATGTCATATGTTTTATGAATAACCCGTAAGTAGCTGCCATCCAGGACTTGAGAACAGCACTGCTACCCTGGGCTAGGAAATTCCAACCCCAGAGCGCACGGGGACCAAAACAACCCAGGACATGTAACGCAGCACTGATGGGCAAGTACAAGAATATTTGCACGCACATTTTTCACACACAAGTCGACACTTCAAAGCAAGTCTGTAATAACAGAGCAGTGCATCCCTTGTGTCAGCAGCAGTAAAGAAAGGCACAAAAAAATCCCTAAGGAATAGAATATCACTTTTACTGTCCACACACTTATAAAAATATCAGTAAGGCTGAAGAGATAGGTTTAGGGACCAAGGAAATTGCTGGATTCATTTCTCCATAAGCATTTACTACTATTCTTAATGAAAAATTTTATTTTGACAGATCCACGTTATTACAAGTATTTGGCACAAAGCAAAATGCCCATGAAATTGTTTCCCTTGCCCTTGTCCTCCCCTTTGGATGACCAAGCGGAAGCTGCCACTTAGCTACACACACACCAAGCCTTCACATCAGCTGCACATCAGACAAACACGTAAATTAGCAGCAACAAGCATCCCAGGAGCCAGAGCCCAGCAAAGTAGTACAAGGAAAAAGATGAAATTCTACCACGAGGGAGTATTTCTAAGTGTGCCCTGAGTTTTGTGTTATTCTTTGATTATACTGACATCTAAAGGTCATCAAATTAACTGTGTTAAACTTCGCAGTGCGATTCTTTGCTTCTTTTCCCCTTATCTGATCTCATCGCTTAAAAAAATTTAAAAAAAATAATAATTTTAAAATCAATGAATGTTTGCTACATTGTTAAGGAAAATGGAAAATTAGTAATACGTTAAAGATCTTTCACTGGTTCAGTTTTTAAATAAAAGACTTCTAACAAAACTAATAAAAGAAGTATAAGTCTGTTAGTACAAATATATCTGAATAAGGTAATATACGTAGTCTATCATACATCAAAATTGTGAATCTGATCCTAGATTTACCTCTGTGTTACACCATTGGCTTCTAAGAAGAAACTGTGTATTCAGCAATAGAAGAAAGAATGAATGTGGTGCATAAGTCATAACTTTCAGCAGTAAATCTTCACATTACAACAATTCCTGAAGTGTGGGCTCACACAGACAGCTAGACCGGGATATTTCAAGAGGTCTAAAAATTTACCTGTGCGTCATACCCAGTCAAACCGTGCTGGAGATCCCTCCACGCCAGACAGTTTACATCACACTTCCATCAAGCTCCTGGTGTGAGTTGCTGAGCTGGGGATACCACCCTGGTCAGAAAAAAGAGGTGTCTTTGCAAGCACGAGGACTGACAGAGACACAGCTCGCTGGAAAACTTCCCAGTAAATGGTGCAAACTGAAGTCTTAACAGCTCAACCTCCCTCCACATCACAGGAGTAAAACATGCAGGATGCCCTGTCCTCTAGGGGGTGTGCACATCTGTTTGCTACCAGCTGTGAATAATCACAGAATCATAGAATGGCCTAGGCTGGAAGGGACCTCAGAGATCATTTAATCCAACCTCCTTGTCATGGGTAGGGACACCTCTCGACTAGATTGGGTAACACATGGGGACCGAACGGGAATCGAACCCGCGACCTTGGTGTTGTTAGGGCCATGCTCAGCTGACTGAGATAACCGGCCCCCTAATAATTACCTTTCTTAGCAAGAGTCAAGCTCTGCCCTAAGCAGGTGATCAGAGAGAGCAGGCACAGCACCACAAGAGGGGACAGAGGTTTGTCCACACAAGCTGAAATCATGTTTCACATTCAGGTGAGAGGCTCTGGAGCTCTCTCCTGATGCCCTACTCAGTGTTACCTGTCTGCGGGGAAGAGAAAAAAAAGAAAGGGGGGGGGCGGGAAATGGAAGAGTATTTGCCTAAACCAGCCATCACACAGGCAGGGATTACCCAGACTTCATGCACATACACCACTCGGCATCACAGGTCAGGCAGCTCGAGGCAGCAGCAGCCCAAACGCAGAGAGCTGAACTGGAC
>NW_009724680.1:92229-93217 GCF_000703405.1 Apaloderma vittatum | reverse complement strand
ACAAGCGGCGCACCAAACTGGAGCCACAACAGCTTGTACTGGTGGAGCCAGGAACCAGCTCTTGATCAGCCCAGGGTCCCTCCAGAAGGAAACAACCTGGAAAAACCAGGCAAATCCCTGAGGCCGCTTCAGACAGAAAGGCAGGTCTCAAAGAGGGTTAAACAGAGGGCAACAAACTTATTCACATATAATGTCTCCAAAGGGGAACATCCAAATGAAAAAAGCCATTCACTCAGCTTTAACCCCCCTGCTGCTCCATCGAAGGAAAACGACCCCCCGAGTTCCCCTTCTGCAGCCAAAGCAGAGCTCAGACAAAGCCGGGCAGCCCGGGAGCCGCAGCCTCTGCCCACAAGTGCTTTGAACCCGTATTATTATTATTTATAATCCTGCACACGTGGACATAAAGAAGCCGTCGGCTTCCCAAGAGCCAACCCTCTTGAGAGGATAAGCACCCCGCACTCGAAGGGTAAACACCGGCTCTCGGGCCCCCACAACCCGTAAGCAGAGTGGCACTGCATTATGTCACTAATCGGATTAGGATAAATTGCTTTAAACTGACATCCAGGAGTGAAAGGCCCCCACCGAGTCCACAGGGGCAGAGCCCAGGGCTTTGAGCAAACCCAACCACTGCAGCCTCACACCCCAAGCATGAAGCACTTGCCTTATTCCAGTCAGCAGTTTTATTATCTTAATCAGGGATGAAACGCCTGTATTTGAGGGCTGAGGAAGGGGAGGGACTGGGGTTAACCAGGCAGAGCAAGGGATGCTGCTCTCTCTCATTGATGGTTGGACTAGATGATCTTAGAGGTCTTTTCCAACCTTCATGATTCTATGATTCCCTCACAGGCAAAAACGCAAGCATTGCTGTGGAAAATGCCCACGGTATCGAGGTGGCAGAAGTTGGAGGGGTCTGAGGACAGCCAGGGTGAGCAGCAGTGAGGCTGCCCTTGGCCCCAGATTGTGCATGTTGGGGTGGGCAGAGAGGCAG
>NW_009724680.1:91011-92215 GCF_000703405.1 Apaloderma vittatum | reverse complement strand
GGGGGAGCCTTGTCCAGCAACTCGTGGCAGGGAAAGCAGACGTCAGACCCTGCAAACCCAAGCAGAGACACCCAAAGGACTGCGCAACCTCTGAACGGCTGCCTCAGCCCCCTTGAACTTTGCTTCACACACACATTTCAGAGCAAAATCAGCAACGCCTTGTTACCTACAGGTCTGGTTTTCCCCCTGTATATTCTCTGATGCTTATTAAAGCCTGAACCCGCAACACATTTCCTCCTCGCAGTCACATTTTTCCAACACCCCATCGCCTGCTTTGGTCAAAAAGCCACGAGCCCAGCAGCTGCGGGACCTCGCTTCGGCCACCAAACGTTGTTGTGACGGGCCTGCAGTTCAAAGGCTGTTCCAGAGGGCTGCAAATAGACAGCAGCACGCTTGCAAACACGCAGCTACATCCCCTCGGTTTCCTTTAAGAGTGAAACAAAGAGAACAGCAAAAGATGAAAGCAGGGAGCGCAGTTGCTTTGTCCCCAGTCATATTCAAACCCAGCACCAGTGCAGCAACAACCCTGGAGAAATAAAGCCTCGATGACGCAAAAAAATCTGGTTATTTTAACTCCAAAGTACATCCACATCAAATTTGCAGAGCACAGCGGCTGCCACAGGACAGATGCCTCTTGCTTCCCCAAACCATCTCACAAACAGTTAAACAAGGAAGCCACGAGCAAAACCAACACATCCTTTTTTTATACATATAAACGCCAATCCTGCAGAGACTGTACACTTCACAACACAACAGAGGCCCAATCCTGAAGCGTTTCAGTCATTGGTTATCAGGCAAAATGCTGAGTGAGGATCACTGGGATTTTTGCCTGAGGATTTATCTGCAGGATTGGGCTCCAGATGTTTTGACTTCCCTGGCAGACTGATGTCATGGGCACACAAAAACAAGGGCTTGAGTTGCTTTCCTTGCCACGACCTCCTTCGCAAGAATTAGAAGGTTTATTTGTTCTAAGATAAAGTACGGTGACACATTAAAGATGCCCCCGTTTTGCCTCTTAGATCAGCTTGACATCTGGTTCAAAAAATGTTATGAAACACTCTCTGAACCTGCTGTGGAATTGGATATTATGATATTTCACCAAGACATGGTTCAAGCGAACTTTCACCTCCAAGTGAAAGTTGGAGTGTTGAAAGTGAAAACAGACCATTGAGAGCCTTTCACTGGGACAGACCTTTCAGTGACA
>NW_009724680.1:81418-90980 GCF_000703405.1 Apaloderma vittatum | reverse complement strand
TAATTGCAGATGGTATTGTTGTGGGGGAAATATCCCCTGCCATGAAATCTCACCCTGAGCGAACATTCAGTTGTTATAAGATCATATCATTGCGCTGCTTCGCGGTAACACATTCAGGCTGCAGACTTGAGCAAGGTCATTCCACAGGAAACCCTCACACAACAACAGGGTTTTGTTCGCTGTGGTTAATGATACTAGAACAGGGCATGGAAAAAAAGAAAAAAGCCTATCCAAATATTTTTGCTACAGATAAAACAACCTTCGATGAAAGGGATTGCTTTTTTCATATCCATTTACATGAAGACATTTCAGATTTCCAATGGAGAAACAAAAGCAACAGAAACGTTGTTCAGTGAAAATGATAGAGCGGCTTTTTGAAAAACAGTTGGAAAACTTGGAATATAATTAATCAAAAAAGGAGAATGCTTGTCACCTCTGCTGAATTTTCTCCCACATAACCCATCAATTTCTATGCTCCTTGCAAAAACAGCCTGCTCAAAGGCCCTGGCTGATGCAAGATTTCCACCTCTTCTTCTGTGGAAAGGAATCTGGAAAGCCTGTTTTATCCATGTAGCTGTATTACAACAGAAAAGCAATGCTTATGAAAACCACACAGGTCTGAGCTCTGCCACCTGCCGCCTTTGTCGACTTTATAGCACTAGAAGAAATCTTCACATCATTACAAGCCAAACTCTCCTTCTTCCCCTCAGGTGAGGAAGCAACTTGACATGGGAAAAATCAGTATGGGGGAAAATTAGAACCAGGCCATTCCCTAAGCCTCGCTTCTGCTACATGTGCATAAGTCCTATTTTCATAACCCAAAAAAGATTGAAGCCACCTGCTTTGCAGGTGCTGGAGGGGAAAAACCCCGAGAGTGACTTGTGAAAGACACCGAGTGGCATCCCCTGCCAGAGCTCACCACGCTGGGATCTGGCTCACATCATGGGGGGGAGCGACCTCTCCTCCTGAGACGTGCCCACAGCTGGAAGAGCAGATCAGCCAGCAGTTCACAGCATCACAGAACGTTAGGGGTTGGAAAGGAACTCAAAAGATCATCTAGTCCAACCCTCAGTTATCTGAGTTGTGCTGCCAGCAGGGATCCAGATGCATGCAGCAAAGCAAGAAGATGCTGGGGATATTGTAGTAAGGGCCTGGAGAAAGAGGAGAGAAAACCTGTAGTCCACAGTGAGTGTGAACTAGAAGGTCCCGTGAAGCTCGTCCGTGAGCAAAGCCGCTGCATGTGAGCTCCACTTGGGACTGAGAGCAGCACAAGAGAAGCAAAGAGTCTGTTCAAGTCCTTGCTTCCACAGCCACTAAATCATCTTTCAAATTTCTTTTTTTGATAGAATCACGCTTTTGTTTCTAACAAGTAATAACACCTCCCCCAAAAAAGAAACTCTTAAAAGTGTTTTACAACCTGTTAACAGCTAAAGCAACAGCCCAAAACAATGTCTCCACAAATGCAGACGACTGTGCTTTTAATTAAGATTCACAACTTTTTTTATTGAGGCAGTGAACTATAACGAGTTTGTTCATTCACGAGAGCCGGCTCAACCTGTGCTGCCTCCATCAACCATCCTCCCCGGGATAGTAACGACACCGTTCACACCTCGCTGCCTTCCACCCCACAGCATCACGAGGGGGGCGATGCCCTGGATGGCCTCGTAGGAGCCAGCAGCAGAGCTAAAGCTACACCGGGAAACATTTCTGTGACTTTAGCGTCGTTCCTATCTTTGAGCCTCTGGGAAACCTTGCTGTGTGTGGAAGTGTGAGAAATAAGCAAACTGCTCCCAAAGGAGTCGTAACAAATCCTCCAGCAGTCCCCGTCTGCATCTTTGAAATGAGCAAGCGCCCAGGGCACATCCCTCGGGGACAGGAGTGCACAGGAAAACGATGGGAAAGCTGAAAAAGTGCCCCTCCCTCTCACTCACCCTCACCAGGGAGCCATTAAATGCCTCTTGATATTGCTTTTTTAATTTTTGGGCGAGTTTAACGGCCACAGGAGGAGACGGCTGGACAAAGGCACCTCCCCAACATCACATCAGTCCCTGGCTCCAGCGTCTCAGCTCAGCCACACCTACACCCTGGCCCTCAGAAGCCTCCCAGGGTCCTCATACGGCTCTGGGAGATAAAACACTTTCGGGCAAGCCCAGAAGGAGAGACAAAAAAGTGCTGACATGGTACAGATGCTAAACAAGAAGATGGAGAACACAAGTGTTAACATGGGGCTTACACATGAACTCCCCAACCTGAGGACGGTCTCTGAGCAGAGCCTGCAAATTCAACTTACCAGGCACTGAGACCAGAGGCTCCTCAGTGCCGCCGAGCCCCTTCCAGGACTACCCCAGCATGATTAAGTTGATGCACGTTGACCTCTGCAGTCACGTGTCACTGGCTTTACAGGGATGAGTATCTCTTTCTTAATGCAGTGCGGTTGCAGCCATATGGCCTAATGATACGAAGCAAGTAATAGCTCTGCAGGAGGGTTTGCAGGCATGAGAGCTTGTCTGTGTTCTCCAGCTATGTCAGGAGGACAAATAAAGCACTACCTGTGCCCCCAGCCTGAGCTAGGCCTGATTAGTAAGTCAGGAGTCTTCCTCCTGCCTATCTTCTTTATTTTCTCCCTGTAATGTCTGGAAAGCATCTTTGTACATGATGGTGTCCTCACAGGAGGGAAGAGTTTCAAGCAAAAAAATATACTAAAGTCTCCTACAGCCAAACCCCCAAAGAGAGTTTGTGTATGAAGTGTCATAACTAGCATTTAAACTAGGACATTCACAGACAACATCTTGATGAAGACTGAAAGCTTCCAGAGTTTAAACACATGAGCAATAGAGCCTGAATTCAAACTTTCCTAGGTAAGGCTGTAACAAACCCAAAAATTCCCCTGAGCTCAGGTGAGACGGGATCCGCAGTAGCAACAGGTTAGAGTTGCATCCCCATATCAGAGCAACAGCCAACCTAGTGGTAACCTACGACTCCATCTCCAACACTCACCGAGGTCCAACATTTGAATGAAGCTAAAAAGGTTCCTGAAATGTCACCTGTGCACCAGCAATCTGCAAACCTCTCCATTTCTAACCAGAGCAACAGACAGCTGCCAGCACGAGAGATACACAAAACACAGGAAAACCCGGAGGAAAAGACCTGTTTGTAGGATGCGGGAGCCTCTGTCATCAGAGTGAAGTTGCTGAGCCACAGCCTCAGAATAGTCAGCATGGTGGCATCAGGATTTTATTGCACTTTATCAGAACTAAACCACTTAGACAGAGAAGAGGAGAAAGGAAGAAAAAGACTCCATGCCTGAATCTCCTGCAGGTGTGATTTGTGCCTAGAACGCCAAGCAAGAGGCACACGGGTTTGCTGTGTGCCGTAGCCAAGGCAAACAAGACACAGCAAGGTCCAATTCTGGCCCCCTCAGGATCCATAAACCAGCCTCTGGGAGCTGTGAGGGGCACGTTAGTCCTAATTGTGTCTTGTTTAACTTGGCTCTTCAAACAGCAAAGCTTTTGCTGTCTTGGCTACAGTCACCAGCCTCACACCTTAGCAGGACTTACCTCTTTTCTTGGATTGGCAATTAAACAAAATCCCTAATGCTGATACATGTTAAATGTTTTTGATCAAAACCCACTTATTTTTACAAGACAGTTAGGATGATGTGCTGAGAACCTCTGCCCAATGCATCAGGGAAAAGCACATTCTACTCACAGAGGGCAAGATCGTCCCTTTCATACTCTTAAGTTTCACCGACTGCTGTCGTATTTCTGCAGATTTCCCCTCCTAACCAGCAGCAGAACAGAGACGTGTGCCCAGCCGAGTTGATGAATACCACTCTGCAAGCTCAAAATCCCAACAAGCCTCATTCCTCGCTGCAACTACCAATACGCCACGTGAGCTGAGGAGAGCCCTTCTGAGGAATAAGCACCCAACGCCCATGCTGGGCTGCTCAGTGATTTCCTCGATCTGCAAGAAGTGAACAACTGGTATTTTTTCGTGCAGGCATAACCTTGCAGTAAATACATTCTCAAACGGTAGGATCGGAGCCCGCTCTGTGCATGCTGAAGGCAAGAGGATCAGCCCCACAGAACTCCTTTGCATTTGCTTGCATCAAACCATGTCAACAAGCGCAGGGATGCTGAAGCCTCAAGAGCAGCCTGGAAGCTCTGGGGAAACATGTGAAGCTCCTGGCACTGGGTATCTTCCAGACACCAGCCTCTTCCTCTGGTTTCCCTCCACATTTTGTGTTTTGGTCCAGTGGGGAACACAACTGCCTGCTCATGCAGAACAGGCCTAGGCTTGAGAAACAGAGGATGAGGTGTGATACTGTAGAGCTTCCAAAAAGCTTGAGGCATTTGTTAGTTTGGTAAAGAAATGAAGAAAACTGAGGTGGAAAAGACAAACCAGCAGCTCGGTCCTTCCTCCTACAAACTTAATGCTAAAACCACAACATTCAAATGGAAGTTGACTTCGTGGCAACCTCTGGGCTGGGGCAGGATGGCTCTTGCTGGTCCACTTCCACCCCTGCTCGCTCTAGAAATGACTCAGGTGTTACTGCCCTGATGGGCTGGTTGCAATGCTCACAAACAGGCAGGGGCTGGCATCTCTTGCAGCGTGGCACCTCAACTACATTTTAATCTTTTACTGACGAGGTTAACAGTGATTTGATGGCCTGGAATCTACTGCTCCCCTTCTTGCAGCTCCTCTCGGGCTCTGTAACCCTATTCCCTCCCTCACCTGCAGGTTACCCAACCCTCCCTGCTCCTTCACACACCCGTCTCTTCCTGCAGGACCCAGCCCTCCCAGTCTTCTACAATTCACCTCTGCAGCTGTAACTAACACCTGCCTGGTTTAGGAGACAGGAATTGGGGATAAACGCTACCTTTCATTGCTAAGAAAGAAAACCATCACCTCCTTGGTTTCTGGTGTGCTGAACTCGGAGGCAGTGCAAAAATGCACTTTTTCCCTTAAAATAAGAAATAACAAATAATGAAAACCACACTGCGAAATACACCAGCTCCTTAGTGTGTTGCAGGTTTCTAGCTGATCTGCTCGAAACTTCCTCAGCCCTCCCAACTTCAGCATCTTCTTTTGCAGTGTGTGTCCTAGGTTATCATTTCACAAGGGAGCCCACTGACGCTTTTTTCCAGTTTCCACCTCCTCTTCATATTTCTGTTCTGTATTTCCAGCACCTTTTGATCGGTTAATACACTGAACACAAGAAATGGCAACTGGATAAATCAGCAGCACACCTTGTCCAGTTACCCCCCATCATAACCATGTCCAGATGCTTCACTGGAAGTTGCAAGAAAGTCCATTGGGGATAGTTATAAAATTTAAAACATATCCATTCCACACCCCCTGTTATCAAGCTGGGATATTTCCCCTTTTAGCATCAAATACCTGTGTAATTTGCATTTCACACAGTCCTCATCCCAAAACAGCAAGGAAGATGCACAGTTGGGCATTTATAGGATCTATAGACTAGACCAGCCATGACACAAAACTAGGGGAAAAACACAAGAAAACCTGTTGCATGAGAGAATGCAAGACCTTGCCCACATAAAATAACTCTGTTCCTAAACTTTTCCAGCACCCAGATTTCTCTGGACCTGCTCTACTGTGGTTTTTTGTTTGTGGGGTTTTTTTGTTCTTTCTTTTTTGAAAGTTCACAAGGATAATTACACATGGGATTCCCAGATCGCGTGGCCACCATGTACCATGACATCAGCTCTTCCTTATCATTCCTGGTGACAGCCTGCACACTGGATTCCTGATTACATCGGTGTCCTGAAGGCATCTGTGATTGATTTATACAGACAGTTCCTTCACTTCTGTCACTGACAGCCAGTAAGCCTCTAATTTACAGCAAAAATTTCTGATCTTAACTCATAAATCCATTACCTTGCACTTAAATGCCAAATCGCTTCCATTGCTCCACTTCTCCAATACTTCTCCTCTGACGATGCCTTCAACAATGCATTACCAGCATACTCCTCCTCTCTGCATCAACTCCGCTAATGGAAATATTTAATAAAATTAGCCATAAAATCCACTTCACAAGCCTCCACCTCAGAACGTTTTTTCGGTCCTGACAGCTCTCCTATCAACAAAATCTGTCACATGTCCTGTAAGCAGTTCCCTTTAGACCAACTTTAAAATCTTTCCTTAATCCATTTTCTACCGCTACACTAGTAATTCCTCATGTGGCACAATAACAAATACTTGGATAACCACAGATATCTGCTTTTTGTCTAGGTCGAGCAAAGGTAATGTAGCTTGCAAAGGTGTCATTTCACCAACCCAATGCACCTAACTTGAAGCCACATCCCATTCCACTTTTCCTGCCCCTATGCCTTTAATAATCTTTTCTCCAAGATTCATTGCAAAGCTTTTCCTGCTATTTAGGTCAACCCCGAAGGTCTATTGTTACCCATTACCACTAAGTCTTTTGTTACAGTCACTATAAAAACACAATTACAGCTGGATTATGGTACACTTATGCAGAACAGTATCTTAATCCACAAACGGTCCTGTGGAAGCCACATTTGGAGTTAGACCCTAGCCGGTACAAATAAGAAAGCTGGAATGAAGCCCAGAGGAGATTAATACAACAGTACCTCAACTAATTCACACTATGGGTGAGGAAACCACATTGAATAGCTCGGATTAAAAGGGGTGAAAGAAGTAGAAATAAAAGCATCACAAAATACTCTCCTTTTCAATTTCTAGTAGTATCTCTCAGCAAACACCGAGAGGAATATGCTATACATAGCTAAAGAAGTCTTGCTAACATTAGATGTGGCTACAGCATCTGTTACTACATCTTTACCGAGCAGCGTAGATAGACCACCAGGTTTCTATAAGAAAAGCAATTTACTGAAGCGAAGCTTTGTCAGCTTCTCTTGTACATAAATACAACATTAAACTGAGGGTTAATATTTACTGCTGTGTCCTCTCAGCATCCAATTATCATCAGTGCCTGAGGCCAGATCCTCAGGTGATGTAAAACACTAGAGCACCAGTGATTTCACTGACTGTCCTTATTACTCTTCAGAAAATTTCCGAGCAACACAAAAGAAATTATGCCCCAGGCACAGCTGCGAGGCTCAGACACGCTCTCACAAACCCAGCCCGCGTCCACGGGATGGTCTGGTTGGAGATCTTCACCTCAAAAACACTTCAGCATCTTGCACGTGCTGAGCGTGAACCCCAGAGCCCCTCTTTGCAGGGGCGTCTTGTTGCACATGCCCCCTAAGCTTGCTGCCCGTGATCTAAAGCAAAACTTTGCAGGTGCAGCAGAAAATACCCTGCAGCAGGGCTGTAATTCTTTCCCACCAAACACGACAGCTTTTCTTGAGCCGTAGGACTTCCAGGCCCAGGACACAGGGAAAACAGAGAAAGGCTGATGATGTTTCCCCACGACCAGCGGGGATGTGCCGATTCAGTGCGATTGTCACTTTGCTCTCCACACTCCACTGAGGACCTCATTCAAATATTAACCTTGGCCTCTGTTCAAGACTAAACCCCTGCCCACCCCAGGCAGGCTCAGCCTTTTGCTTTGTTTGGGCTTGTTTCCCACAGGAGTTCACCACTCCAGCAGGCAAGAAGGGGAAGGAAGATGTTTTGCCAGTCCCTGCACACAACAGGCTTTGCCCCACACCAGCATCCAAGAAGACACCTTCGCTGCACACCTGCACCCCCTCCAAATCTGCAAATCCATCTCGTAACATTAGGAGAGGACGAAGGAAGAGGAAGGTTAGGTGAGAGAAAAGGTCCCTGAGGATGGACGCTCTTGTCTCTTCACTGGTTAGCAAGCGCTGTCGGACAAGTATTATCTTAGAAGGGACTGAACTACTACACATCACCCTCTTTTCCTCCCTCCACAAATCAGGGGGGGAACAGCAGCGCGAGGGGCGGTGGAGATGACTGGCGCAGCTCTCTGGAAGCATTAGCATTTGGCCTGCAAGCTCCCGAGGTCGCAGGGCCAGCGGGAGGGAGCCCACTTTGACGTGATTAAGTTGCTGGCTCAGGGCTGAGCGCATTTGTGCAGCCTCCCTGCCGGGTGGGAACATTTGACACCCTCCTGCTGCTTAAACCCACTGCTGACCAAAGTGAGCCATCAGCGCTGCCAGCCGAGAGGAGAGCAGTTTCCCATTCTCGTGGCAGGAATAAGATCTTTAGCAGCAGCTCTGTGGGAGGGAAGAGATGGCCAGGACAGAGCCGACGTGTAGGTCCTGCACACGGGGCTTTGGGACCTCTCCAGCCCACAGCTCCCGGCTCAGGCTAAGGGGATTGGAGGGGTCACACAGCAACGCTGGTCAGGCAGCCCTGGTGGGAGAGCGTGTTGCACAACACGAGCAACCTTACTTGCAGCACAAGCCCTGCTCACCCCAGGTCTCCAGTACAGCCTCACACCCCCCCAGGAAGGAACAGCACTAACCTCCATGGTGTTCAGCGAATTGTCAACTCCTGCTCAGCTTCCCAGTCCTGAAAGGCTCCCAGCAAGAGTATTTCTGCCACGATAAAGCCTTCAGACAACAAAGTTTCCACCAACAACCACAAATACAAGTGCCCAGGTCAAGAAGCCAAGCACGGGTTCAGGCCAGAACTCACCTACAAAGAATTTTCATATAACAAACCTCTCCCAGGGAAAACTCTAAAGCCAGCGATTTACCCCATAGCTGTCGGGTTTCAACACCCATAGCAGCCACACAACTACTATCCTGCTGGGAGTCCCTCACTGCTGGTGCCAACCTACACCAAGAGGTGAGCCCAGGACAGCAGCCAAGGCACAGGGGAGAGCCCTCCCCATCACTGCAGCTACATGACAGACATCATCCCAAGACATCACGTTCTGAGTTGAGATCCTTCTGAGGACAGAGGAAGCAGCTGTAAGGTGACATGGAGCAGACCTGGGGACTTAGCACCTCAGACTATCCTGGCCCAAATCAGCACAGGTGACCTCCCAGGAGGAATCAGTCAGTGCCTCCCACCACAGAAACACAAACAGGGCACAGTGTTCATTTCTGAAGCTGATTCTTGACTTGCAAAGCCTTCTACAAGAGAAGCAAGACCTCTGATGCCACAGGTAGGTTGTTGCATCCCCTCAGGCACAAAGCCAGCGGTGGTATTCACTTAATACCAGGGGGCCACAGCAAACTATCTAGCCCCTGATAATACCTTCCTGGTACCTATCTTTCACCATCATGGTTTTGAGCAGTAACAGTCAATAACTTCCTGGCATCTTGGAGAATATCCATTTGCGCTTTGCTTTCTAGCGACTTATAAAATTTCTGCCTCACAGGACCCCGTCCATTTCTTGTGCCGGTTCCCCCTTCAATTTCACACTTAATTAAGTCCCTGGATCGAGTCTCAGGATGTATTGCTCACTAGACCAGCAGCCAGAATTGATGTTGTATCTAAATGATGGGTCTGAGGGAGGAGGAGGGGAAAAAAAAAAAATGTAGGAGCAATAACAAGAGAGAGGGAGAAGAAGGAAAGCTGCTTTTATTTCAGGGTTAAAAGCTTAATCTTCTACTAAAACAGCATCACATGAGAGGGA
>NW_009724680.1:78659-81170 GCF_000703405.1 Apaloderma vittatum | reverse complement strand
GTCTCTTATCCACGTGATACTGCTGACCCAGGCTTGGTTTAGAAGCTGTAACATCATTCCAAGAGAAAATTATGTCAGCAAGTAACTTTTCTTCAGAGGTAATTAAAAGGAAACAGGACTCAGAAGGAAGACAGCAAGGGATGGAAAAGGTGGGCTGAACACTGCTCATTTGTGGAGGAGACACGCTGAGCCTCTGATGAGGAACAGTGTATAATCAGACATCAGTAACGGGAGAGCCTACAAGAGCTCAGTGTGATGAAGTGCTCAAAAGCTTGGGTGTTTCCTCTGAACTTCCTCCAAACTCCTTGATTTAGGCTGAACAGGGCTGCAAACCTCATGAGCTAACCCCTTCTCAGGAGATTTCTGGAAGTTCCTGTTCTTCTTGGAACTCTCCCAAGAGGGCTTAGTTTTATTACCTCTATTTGGCATTTCAATTTCCAGTATGGTCAATCCCAGAAAGTCCGAAGGCAATTAAAGGGCTAAGCTAAAAACATTTTTCGAGCATTTTAAAAAGCTGAATTAAGGTTCACACTAACAATGATTCAAAACAGTCTTATTCTGGGCTCATACAATCAGGTCTTCATCACAAGAAAGAGATTTAAGCCCTCTCAAGAGCAATCCAGCCAAATAAGGCATCTTCCAGCACATCTCAGATACCCCGGTAGCTTGTTGATGGGTAAGACAACAGGAGGACTGTACAGGTTTCCCAAGTCCTTTGTTCACTGTGTACACACACTCATAGGTGTGCACTATCTGCCTGGGACAATTTAACATCAGGCCATCATTTCCCTTCAAGTTAACCAGAACAAGACACTGTAAGAGCTGTCTGAAGAAGTTCCTCCACTAACAACTCACAACCCCCTCTCCACATTTCATTTATTTACTCAGCTCCTCCCAATACGTGAGATAACACGGCTGAGGTAACACATGCTAGGTGCTGCAACCAGTAGTCACCATCATTACAAGTCATCTGCTTCTTCATCCTTCGTGACTTTGTTTTCATCGTGCACTGATGTGTCACAACAGTGAATTTAGAGTCCTTTGGCATAAAAGGTTTGCTGGTTTGACACACATCCAGAGCACATTCCTGGCCTCAGAGTAAGACTACAGGCTCTCGTACTAGCCACCTGTCCAGAAAAGTGACAAAGTCTTATTCATTAAGAGTAATGAGGTGGATTTAAACTAGCCACCTGCCCTGTTAAAGGGTTTTGGGTTTGATATTTCTGAATTAACAAGCAGAGGAAGAGAAGGCAGAATAGAAACAGTTAGTGATTAAAATGTGGCCCTTCAAACAGGTTTTGCTATGAAGCCCCTGCAGCAGCATCTTTTCTATCTAGTCTAATAGTCACCTGCCCACCCTTCGCCACACAGAGGTGGTGTCTCCGCACACATACACATGTTGGACCTTCTCAACATGTCCAGCGTGAGGTAACCCTTCCAATCCTTAACTCCCCGCTACCCAGAACCCTAACACTGTCGAAGCACAGCAGATTTCCAGTACAAAAATGCTGTAAAGTGTTGACAGCAAGGCGCTTATCCAAACCGCAAAATTTACAGTATCTGGGAGGGCTGGAAAAAGCTGTGAAGACTCACTCGTAATTACTTCAGAAATTAAAGATTCATTTTCTTAGTTTTGAAGAAAATACACTGGCAAAGAACATTTAACACCTAAAGTACGCTTATCAGAATCTACTGGTTCAACGCAAATGCTGTAGATTCCAGGAAATCATATTCTGCTCTTCACTAAACCAAGGTGACAGATAGGATGGACTGAGGTGGCCAGAGCAGCATGGGTGGTCAGGATGACCCACGTACAGTCTCCTCACTCCCTTGTTTTACCAGCTGTCTCCAAGCAGTTTTTGTTCCCCACGGACGGGCACGGTCAGAGATGTGCAGGCCTCACACAGGTGATTATGAGAACAAGAAAAGAGCTGCTTGTCTTCACATGTGCTGAGACCAACTGTCCAAAGCAAGTCCAGATCCCAGACATCAGCTGGTGCAATGGCTGTGCTGATGCAGGAGCCCAGGCTCCTGCAGAAGCAATAAAAAGCCTTGGACAGCCTCTAGACACTTGTCTTTCTTGAAAAGAGGGAAACTTAGAAATACACCAAACAACCCCCACAAATCCGTCCCTAAACTGAGGAAGATTTGTATTCCTTGCACTCCCCATACAACTGGTAGGAGTCCCCAGCACAGATTACACCCAGGGGATTCCAGCACCAAATAAACCCTGTCACAGATATTATCCATGAGAAATTCTCCGATCCCAGCTACACCAGGTATTTACACCACAGCTGAAGAACAAAACACAAACTGCACACAGTCCCCGTGTAAACACCACAGCGTTTTGGCTGGAAACTGTGGATAAACCCAGGTAATAACCCACCACAAAGCCACTGCAACATGAGGCCAGAGTATGGTCGCCCATCATCACTTTGTCAGGAGCAAACAGGCATTGATTGTGCCACACAGGCCAGATCCTCTGAAGCTACAATAAGAATTTGAAGCTGC
>NW_009724680.1:59084-78628 GCF_000703405.1 Apaloderma vittatum | reverse complement strand
TTCCCTACAATATGCTACCCTTTAACCGCACTCACAGACACAGGGAGCTGTGTACTTACTATTTTATTTGCTTGCCTGTTTCTAGAGGAAGGCGGTAACTTCCCTGCAAACCATTGCTTTTATCCTGACATTTGGCTTGTGAAAGCAATTTTGGATTGAGTCTCAAACAATGACTCTCGCCATTATGTTTGCTCTTTTGTCTCCTTGGACACACCGGCAAATTTGCTTCAAGCTAAGGCATGAATTCAGCAGGGTACAAAGGGAGCAGTTAGTGCAGTGAGACAGCTGGAGATGGAAAGCACGCAGTGTGTCGTAGTTTTTAATTGTTTCTGCTGCCAGAAAACAACCCAAGTCAGTAGCTGATAATATTTCCTGCACAAAATCCTAAGCATTGCCTGCATGGGATCCATTCACTGGCAAAGCAAAGACTTTCCCAAATTTGGTATTAGGCTGAAAGCAAGCATCCATAGGATGACCCACCTGCCTGCATGGAAGGCTTTTACTCAGCCACTCTATTCTTTCCTCTCGTCAAGAATTCACACCTCATACCAATCTGCCTTCAGAAAAGAAAAACTTCTAAAATCCCAAGTAAGCTTGGTTTGGTTTCAGACCGTAACACTTTGCACTGCCATAGCAATCCCAACCAGAACCATGTACTTCACACTTAACAGAGCACATTTTTGGTGCAAATTACTGCAAGGACACCTGCCTATATCCTTGGGTATGTACCTTTCTCTCTTCAGTCCAAACCTGAATTTAAGAACTTGCAAATAAGACTTCCCACATTTTTTGAAAAATCCAGACCAAATGCAGGCACCTAAATACAATACCAACAAGGTTGCCCCAGCTGTGGAAAAGATTGGGTTTGAATTCTCTCTGGAGGAGAAATCGCCAGAAATGGCCAGAATAAACCTCTGTGGATGCTGAGTATGAGGGAAACACTCAGCAGCAGAGTTGCAGAAAAGGAAGAGAGAACCTAAGGCTCAGCACGGCCAATTGTTTTACATGAGCTCATTTCAATCCCAGGCTGTGTAAGGGGCTGTTGTGAAGCCAAAAGCAGAATCAAAACCACCAACACGACAGTGAAAACCTGTCCTAACACCAGCAAAACTCAAGCTGGAAGTGAGAGCTGAGCCACAGGACTCCCAGGAGCTATTGCCATGCAGCTTATTTCAATAGGAGCAGCACGGCTACGGGCAGAATTTCCTGCTGCACTTAAACCCAAGTGGAAGATTACAGGGGTCACATTGGGTGCATTATTCCAGTTGGTATTTTGAGAACCGAAAATCTGAGAGGAGCAAAGTATACATACAAGAATCAATCACAGTCACAAATCCAGGCATTTCAACTTACAACCTGCTCTCTTTTTGTGTTCGTAAATCAAGCAGGGAAAAGTAAAATCTTTGCAGATTTTCACAGAAAATGTTATTATGGGTTCAAAAAAAAAAAAAGACACAACATTTTGGGGCTAGAACTGAACTTTTTGAACATATGCTGATGCAAAGGATGGGAGAAATCTTTCAGTTTTCACAATCTTCCACAAAACTAAACCAGTTTCCAGTTTATTGAAGGGCAAACAGCCAGTCAGTTCACAGAACCGGTGTAGGGGATTGTAAAGTGGCCTGTGAGCCCAGAGGATTGAAGAAGGAATCTCCACAGCACACACTGGAAAGACAGACACATCCTCTGGCTTCACAATCAAAAAATAAGTAGGATCTCATAGTAAAAAAAAAAAAAAAAAGGACGCTTGCATTGGTGGTGTCCTCTCTCTCCAAACATTTACTGACTCCACAGTGTCAAATCCTCCACTTTCTGGTGAGGCTCCTCCTTTTCTCCACCAAGAGTCTCCTTCCCTGCTGATGGCAATAAAGCTAACAAGAAAAATCTATTCCATATTTGAAAATACATTCACTTCGGTCAAGTTTTTGCCCTCAGCAAGAAAAGACAACATCCCTGGGTTTGTTCCAACACCTTGAGAAGCAATTCGACAACCGGCTTTTTCATGCTAATAGACTCTTTTTGCTTCAGAAATGTTAATCTATTTAAAAGGTCACTTTTATTTAAAAAAATTCTTCATGAAAGGCTTCAGAGCGCCTTTGACACTGGATTACATCATGTTTCCTCTGACATCTGAGTCACAAAATGCTCAGAGCAGGATTTCCAAGGCTTCCCTTTATTTTCTGTTCCCATGAATCCCACTCCCACTGTGATCAATAGGATTATTGCCACAGGCTTCAATAGGAGAAGAGCTGGCAAATGCTGAACACATTTGAAGGCCCTAACCTCAAAGTCAATATTTTCCAGTCAAGAAAATAACACTTTGGTTATCAATGAATACGTCAAGCAAGAGGCCTATTATGAACAAAGCAGGCTAGTAAATGATCCCAAAAGAAAAAAGAAATAATAGTGCAATGTAACATGTTTCCTACAGCCTATGGCAGTTCACTGCGATGAATTTAAGCTGGTTTAAGGTGCCTGTTAAGTGAATCAAGAATTAAAGCAGTATTTCTGAATATCTGCAGAAAAAGGATGAAAGGGATACCATAAGGCTGCCGTAGTCTCCTGCTTGTACCCCAAAGTGAGATCAATTCTGCCTAAGTCTCTCTCGCTAGACATTTCCCAAGCAACCATTAAACACCTTCATTTATTCCATGCCTCTGTCAAACTCCTCCAGAGCTTTGCTGCCTTCATGGCTGAACACTCCTCCCCAACATCCACTGGTTACAGCCCTTCCTGTAACGCAACCCTATGGCAACACAATTATGAAGTCCTCCTGATCCTCTTTACAATAGCTTTTGCACTCAGAAAGTCTGTTCCTTCTCTCTCCTCATCTCTAAAACATCAGAATTTCTTTTATAGGTCATGTTTTCCCAGGTCTTTCTAAGCACTTACCTGCAGACTGTTCTGGAGGACCAGACCTTTCCTGAATCCCCGACCATCACCCTTGCTCAAAAAAACCCACTTCAGTGCTTAAAGCCAATAAACTCCTTACACCAGCATTTACCTCGATTTTCACAGTTCAGCCCAATCTTTGAGCTAAAAATCTCAGCACGATCCCTCTCACAGTGTTCTCGCTATTTTCTCCTCCGGTTCTGGCTACAACCAGTACATCTTTACTTTGAACTATTTCAAAAAGAAGAAGGGTCCATCTAGAGAGGACCTGCAGTTTCACGATTTCATCTAAAATAACAAGGGCACTTCTGATGCAATTTGGACGTTTCACATGATTGCATGAAACTTTTTGGTCAGCACAAAACCAGCCAGGCCTGGAAACGTGCAGCGGCAGGAGGATCAGTGCTCCTGCAGCTTAAAGCCCAGGGCTGTACGCTGTTACTTAAATGGAAGATTCTTTCAGAGCAGTATTAAGGTTTAGGACTTATAACTGAAGAGCTCTAATCCTTTCCAGTAGAGGCCAATGGTGCATGTAAGAGTATTAAACTCAGTATACATTAAATCCTAAACATTTCCAAGTTGCAAGCAGAACTAGATCACAATCAAAGCCTGCAATTTAAATACGCTTACTTGAATGAGTTCAAAATCCAGGGTCTGACTTCAGCATGACTCTTCTCCATCCACTGTGAGCTCCAGATCTGGACTGCAGATATTAAATAGCAGCCTCAGTCCTTATCTTTAGACCATCTGAAGATCAAAGAAAATTGTAAACAAAAGCATTCCAAGGCATTGAAGTGATACATTTGTAATGAGCTTCTCCTATTATTCCACACAGTTGGGATTTTTCAGGGTGAAGGAAGGAGATTTTGGCAGCCAGTTAAGAAGCGAAGATGGAAACACGTTTTAACACATTTTAATATTAATTTCCCTTCCCTCCTCTCCCACTTTCTGCTCAACAAAACCACTGAACAGACAGATCCGTGAAATTACAAGAGATACAAATCCTTTATCCACAGTTTGCAGTTGTTGACATGCAAGACCCTTAATATGTAAATAAATTGGGCTGGGCTTTTTTTTTTTTCTTGTCAAAGCAGCATTGCTCTGCAGATAAACAGCAACAATGCACCTTGTTTGATGGCCCAAATAATTAGTTCCTGCAACCAGGGCATCTTCCTGAAGCACCTCTTCAAGTCTAACTCTGATGGGGAGCAAGAGGGAAGGGGCTGCTCCTCAGCTGTGCACAAGACAGCGACACGGCTGAGAACAAAATTCAACTTCAAATCATCTGCCATTTTTAAAATGACGTCCCTTGATCATGAATTAGTGTCAAGGCAGATGATGAGGGATGAAGCAAGGAATGAATGAGCAAAAGAGAGCAGAGAGAGGGAGAGAGAGAAACAAGGAGATTCTCCAGAGGCTTACGAGGAGCCGGTGAGGAGACCGTGCGCGCACGCGCCAGCTCCTTTTTGGAGTCTGGGTTATGCCAAAAAAAATAAAAAGACCCTGATCCCTAGAAATGTTCCTGTCTGCTGGCTCCTGGAGATAAGGAAGAGATATTTCACAGTCTGACACTAATCATATTTGGGCATATTAAGTAAGGATGGTCCAGGGGCTTTCTTTGCAGCATGCATATTCCAAGTTCAAAGCGAGTGCTCGTTACTGTGCCTAAAAAATCCTCTTAACTGAGAAACACGAGACAAAGCGGGAAGGAGAGAAAGAATGGGAGGGAGGTGCTGGGGGGGAGGAGGAAGAAGTGCCATTATCTTTGCATTGTCCTCCCTACCCAGCCCTGTCGGTGACGTCTGCTGCAATATTTTATGATGGGGGACACATCCCCCTTTCCCCCACCGTCCATGAAAACAGAACAGGAGACTCGCTAATACAATATTCCATGGCTGTGATTTACACATCCCAGACTTCATTCAGCCTGAAGGTACAACGGCCACTACAGAGTCAGCTCCAGGGACGAAATCAGTGGAATTATCCCCATCGGAGACCAGGTCCTGCTTGCTCCTATAGCAGGAAATTGCTCACCTGGCTCTGCTGCTCTCCCCGAGCAGAGGTCACTGTCTGCCTCTCCAGCCTGGCTCCTCATTCCAGTCTGCTGCCCACGGCAAAATAAACCCAACAAAAAAAACCTTCACTAAAGCTTGAAACAGGTGGCCTCCTTTAAAGGGACCTGGAGGCCAAAGCGTAGGTAAAGGCAGACTGGGATGGAGAGCCAGAAGAAAACACGCCCCAGTGTGGACCAGTGCTCAGGTCCCTCCATAGCACAGCCCAGCCCCAGGCTGCTGCACCCCACTGCAGTTTTGGCTCCCAGGGTGTGAAATCTATGAGAAAAGCACCTTTAACAACTCCAGTTAGCAGAGGAAGGCTTTAGCCCTCTCCAACAGCCCTGACTAAACTCAGCCCGTCAGTCCGTGCTGCATCTCATGACAGCCAAGGTGTGTGATTCCACCCCATCTCATCCAGCAACAGATAGGCCAGGGCAGACCAAAATGATAAAGTTTCAGCAAATAATGTATTTTTAAAAGTGAATCAGTTTTGGAGAAGAGCCAGGAAGGTCACTACATTGAACCTCAGCATTATCCAGAATGAATATTTCAACTCCCTTTTTGCCAAGTTATATTTTTAGCAGGAGACTAACCTACTTTTAATGAAGAGAATGAAATAACCCCGTTGATTTGTTCCATCAACGGCAATTCCTACATATCTATTGTTTTATTCTGTCATGCAAGCAAAAAAACACAACACAGACCGGTGCTTACAGCATGAGGTGAAGCTGCCACAAGAAAAGGACTTGTCACAAGTCTTTCCCACACCTTCCCAGCTCTTCTGAACACCTCAGACCAAGTGCTATAGACTGATCTAATTGTAGAATAGTTCTGCTAAATCTGGAGTTGCTCAAAGAACCTATTCATTTCACTGAGATTACACAGCTACAAGGGACCGTTTTAGGAGCAGCACAGGTCTGGGATTCTCAAAGAGCAGCTATTAAAGAGAAGAAAACTGATTAGCATTGAAGCTAAGAACCCACTGGTCTGTGGGGAGCTGTACAGGAAAATGATGAAAGGCAGGGGTGGACTTTTTTATTTTTATTACTACAGTTGCCACTTTTGAAGCATTCACATGACACCACCTATCAGTGTCTGGATAGAAGCACCAGAGTTTGTTTCCACATGCTAAACCTCAACGGAGTTTCATCGGAACCGCCATCCAGAAGCTGGTTCTGCTCACGAGGGTAGACTCGTACCACAGCCTCCACCCCACGCCTAAAAGAAAACTAACTTGGACATTAGCAGCTATACATCAGGATTTAACATATTCCCCTGTCAAGTCTAGGCTAATCCAACAACACATCCTCCCCAGAGCCCACATGGCTCATTCCCATAAATCTGGGTGTGCAGTAAAGCACTCTGAAAGGTACAACTTAAATGTCTTCCCCACTGGGAAAAGCCCCCACTACTCTAAGCTTATTCTGTTGTACAGTGCCACTCACACACGGATCACACTCCTTTGAAAGGTCAGCATTTCCCCCATCACCTTCTTCCCATTCCAAAGATCTCAGGAACTGGAAATTTTCAGGTTAGGAATGACTTCGGTTCTGTGTTTTCATTTCCCAGAGAATAAGTCTTATGCTTTACCACCCTAAAATAAAATCATCTAAGAGTCCTGTTCCAATAGAGAAGACATGCTCTCAGTCAACTACTGTCCAGCATTACTAGATTTTGAAACGTGGGGGGACTGCAGTTTCACAAGACACCACTACTTTAACATGGCCACATACCAGAAAGCCACAACTGGTCCCCTGCTCTAATCCCACAGGGATAAGCCTACTCCCGTTTCCTCCCGTTTAAAAACCTAGAACCTGAAATTCACTTCCTAACAAGGTAAACCTGGACACAGCAATTCCTGTACCCAGAGCTACATCAGCTGGCTGGACCTGGGCTCCCGCCCTGGCTTCTTGTCTCTTCCCGGTTCATGTAAAAAACCCTGCAACGATCCTGCCGTGCCCTACAGCGAGCTGTGAGCACCTTCCAAGCTCCTTTACAATTCTACTCGTGAACTAGAAAATCAGTTTTACTGAAACCCAGCCTTCACAGCTATATGGAATGCAAGGAATGAGATTAAAAGGGATTATGTGTTTCTTGCAAGCAATGAGGCTTGATAGCTCAGACAGCCATCGCCTTAACATGTTCTCCACTTTGTTTGAATAGTTATTACCCCCTTCGAGTATGAAGGTTTGTAAGGATAAGCCATATGCCATGCAATTAGGATTTCGTTTCTGCTCATTGTTCACACAATTGGGAATGGTCTTTTGGATGTTTGCAGGTTGCTGACATTTTTCTGTATCTTCAGGCAAGGCTGCATGTTTAGTGGTAAACATCCTGGAGGCAGAAGGAAAGCCTTAGACCCAAGTGGAATGGATGCCAAATTCAAACTTCCCTCCAATTTAGGCAGGAAAAATTTTCAGAATTAGCTTATCCAATACTATCACACAGTTCCAGGCAAAGGTCATTCACAAGGTCCAGATGCCCTCAAAAATGGGACACAAGCTTTCTCTTCATTTCAGACCGAGTGTTCATCTGCATTGCAGCAGGATCCATGTGGTTAATAAACTTAACCAGTTGTACCAAATAAAACACATGTATTTTACGAGATGTCAAAGGAACAGCTCTTTTTCAGGTGGCTGTTCCAGTGACTCTTACTTGAGCAGAGACTTGAGAAACCCACAGGCAGCCATGCCCTCGCAAAACACGAAGATATCTGCATGATCAAGAAGATATCTGCATGATCAACTGCCCCACACCAGCAAAACATGCCTGGAAGCATATATAAATACCCAAGCCTTGAGTGGACCTGACTCCAGCACTGCTCCTCAACTGATCTTTTTCCTACTCTGGAATTTTAGCTGCAGTGGATACCTCTGCTTTCCAGCCTGATGATGCAGCATTATCCCACCTCACTGCTGGAAATACCTTCCATTTCACACTCCTCATCCACGTGGCCACAGCATCCGTTCTGCAATCCAAAATTAATAATGTTGTTTTTAAAAGCAGTATTTGCAGTGGTACAGAGACGTCACAGGCTTTGGCCACTTCAAACACCGTGGAATACCTGTGCACCCAGACACTCCACATAACCACCTTCTTCCTGTTATCTCCACCTCAGGAAAGCATCAAATCCACCCAAAATCTTCCTTTTCTTCCCTTCAGCAGAGGCATGCTGGAAAGGTACAATCCTTGCGATGGATGGATTGACACAATCAGAAAGAACTTAATTCATGTTTAATCTGCAGCTAATGACTGCAGGTTCCCTCCAACTCTCGGTCCCCTTCCAATTTTTCACTGGTAAATTGCTATAGCTTGCAGTTGAAGCTCTTCACAGTAGATTAGTTAACATTATGTTTTTATTAAAGCTGAAGTTAATATCCTTATTCTCTGAAGGAGACCACTGGGGTTGCTGGAATTATTTTTTCCCGTTCAGTTTTTCACTAAGAGCCTTCTCTGTTGAGTTAGAAACGCAGAGCCTGCAGACCCCCAGCTGACAGCTTAAGGGAGCCCCAAACAGTTACCTCTTAAATGATTATTTACATTGGAATATAAAAATCACTCTGCTGGATCAGACCAGGGGCCTGTCTACCCAGTATCCTGTCTCTGATGGTGGCCAGCTGCTCTAGAGCAGGGCTGGTCATAAGTTTTCTGTCAGAGCTTTACTGATAGATACATTATTTTTCATTACATAACATTCTTGACCAAAAAAAAGCAGCCCACTGCCTACAGAAAATGTTGATTTTGCAATGAAAAAAACAGAGGTCTCTAATCTGAATGATTTTGCATTTTGGACATAAAGCCTTCCATTTCCTGACCATATATAATTGCTTTTCAGTGAAGAGTCAGAATTTTCAGGGGGGGGAAGTTCTTGTGTGAAATTATATTAATATTCACCAGTAATCTCCATTAAAATATTCCCAGTTTATAAGCTATCCCAAAAATCTCTTCAGAAAAATAGCTTCTGCTCCAATCTGAAGAAACCTTCAACAATTGGCAAAGAGAAAATTACAGTACAAGACTCTCCACCAAAGACTGATGCTTTTAAGACTCGTGTTACATCCCGCTCGGTTCGCCTCTGTGCTGCAGACCAGTCCTGCAAATTGTCAGGAAGCAGAGCTCAAAGCAAAAAATGGCTGGTTTGAAGCTCTTCTCTCTCTGGAGGATTTCCATCCCATGCCAAGAACTCCTCAGGAGCTTCCTGCCTTCCCTTCCCACTCTTCTCACACAACTTTTGTGACACTAGAAATAGAATCAGACTGTGCTGAATAGCTGGTGCCCTTTACACTGAAAAAACAACCCCTCACACAGCATCAGCTGCACCACTCTGATGCTGAACCTCAAACCAACGTGTAGACACGGAGCTGACCATCCCTCATGGCTGTTTCTCCAGCTGCTGGAGCTCCTTTACCCTTGGTTAAAGGTTACACAGATCACTGAGCTGCCTCTGACAACTGGCTGCACGGATTTAATCCCCAGCAAGCAGGAGGGGTGTCAGGACCATTTCTCAGCCCTGGGACTCCACACAGGAAAATGTATTGATGAACAGTCAGAGTCCATCCAGGAGAAACAGCAACTGGCAACACAGCTAGAAAAAAAAAAGAAGGAAGAAAAAATAAAATAAAAAAAAAAAGGATTCCCTCAGAGCAGAGAGCAGAGCCATTATCATCTGGGGAAATTTAGGAGACAGCTCTAAGTCCCACAGGGATCATATATTCAAGTTCATCTCTTCAATCAGGAGAGCTAGAAATTGCCTTTACGAAAAAAAAAAAATTAATGTTGAACTGTCAAATAAGCACGAGATGAGCCTCAGAAGAAAAAGGCCAATTTCTTTGGGCTCTCTAGGACTCTCTAGGAAAGCAAGAGAAGGTGCCACACTGCAGCAGAACACTTGTGAGCATGCTCCCTGCAGAGACACGGGGCTCACCTGGGCTGGGCAGGGACCAGGGCTTGTCAAAAGGCTGTGGAAAAATCTCTCAGCAAGATGGAATTTGACAGAACAAATATCTTTTTCAACCCTAAAGTTCATTTTTACAGAACTACTTTCAGTTTAATCAAAACGACCAGAGGGAACGGATCATTTCTACAAATTTTGTTTGTGTTGTTTGGTTTCTACAAATTGGCTTGTGTTGCTTGGTTTTCTTTTTCCTCTGGTCCAATCCTCAAACCCTGAGAAACACTCGTTCCCAAGTGAAAACCACAGAAATTGCACAGAAAGGGAATAAAGTGACAGTCTCAGTGCTTGAATCCCTTCCCACCTCTACATCATAGCTGCCAGGACAGGAGGGCTCCGGTTTGCCACCCAAGCTGGCTCCAATTTCTAGACTTGCTCTCGCCATCCGCAGCCACAAGCCCCGTCCTGTGACTCCCACATCATCCCGCAGCTCCTGTGGAGCTGATGTACGGTCCGAGCCTCAGACTACAAGAGACTTGCTAGGAATTAATGAGTTATCACAGAATGTCAGGGGTTGGAAGGGACCTCAAGAGATCATCTAGTTCAGCTCCCCTGTCAGGGCAGGATCACCTACAGCAGGTCACACAGGAACGCGACCAGGTGGGGTTTCAATGTCTCCAGAGCAGGAGACTCCACAACCTCTCTGGGCAGCCTGGGCCAGGGCTCTGGCACCCTCACAATGAAAAAGTTTTTTCTCATATTTTTATGGAGCCTCCTATGTTCCAGCTTGTACCCATTGCGCCTTGTCCTGTCATTGGACATCCCTGAGCAGAGCCTGGCTCCGTCCTCCTGACACTCCCCCTTGACGTATTTATAAACATTTATGAGGTCACCCCTCAGCCTCCTCTTCTCCAAGATAAAGAGCCCCAGCTCCTTCAGCCTTTCCTCCCCAGGGAGATGTTCCATCCCTCCATCGTCCCTGTGGCTGCGCTGGGCTCTCTCCAGCAGTTCCCTGTCTCTGTGGAGCTGAGGGGCCCAGAACTGGACACAACATTCCAGATGTGGCCTCACCAGGGCAGAGCAGAGGGGCAGGAGAACCTCTCTCGACCTACCAGCTACTCCCCTTCTAACCCAGCCCAGGAAGCCATTGGCCTTCTTGGCCACGAGGGCACGTTGCTGGCTCATGGCCATCCTGCTGCCCACCAGCACCCCCAGGGCCCTTTCCCCTGCGCTGCTCTCCAGCAGGTCAATCCCCATTGTTATGCCAACAATATGTAGGTTTTCTGCCTTTGAGCCTCCCTAGGGTACAAACCACAGCACCAGCTGAACCCCAGGATCTGCTTCTCTGCGACTCAACGCTCTTGTGCACCGTGGTTTTTTAATTAACCTTGAAACAGCAAAGGGTCATCTTTTTTTTTCATTTTTGCCAAACACAGCCATATTTTACAGGGATGGTGACAAGGTAATTAACTTAATTCTTATGACACCTCTCTGTGAGATGAGGCTAGGGTTGGCTAGTTCTGCAATGCAGTGTTAGGCTAATTAAAAAATAATTACTACTTCACCAAGGACAAGAACAAGAAGTTAATTAAAAGAATGAGGTGTAGCCTTAATGAAACTCATCGGATTCTATTCATTCAGATGTCCCACAGCCAAATTCCCCCCATTAGAATATAAATCCACAGTGTCTCCTCCTTCCAAGTGTTTGCAAATGGGCTCCCCTCTCCCCCTGCTCTCTTTTGCCTTTCCCTAGCAAAAATGATGTGGATTATTTCAGAGCAAGGAAGAAAACTTGGGCTGAAATGTCACACACCCTCCGAGGCCAAAGGGTAAGTCACAGAGCTCCAAATATTATTTGTAGCACCTCAAAATCCACTTGCTACATGCAGGCTATACTTTTTTTATGAAAGTCCTGTGGATAATTTGGGAGCAGAGTGGATAATCTGGGAGCAGAGCAGCCCTCCAGCACTGCAGCCAGGCAGAGCACACCTCCTGCCAGACAGCATCCTGAAACACAGAGAATGATGCGGAACAGGAGATTTCCTAGGGGTAAATGAGTTTTAATCCAAGTAAAATTGACCCACGGTCCAGATTCTGACCTCTTGTGACTTCAGTGGACAAGCTGATATAGTAACCAAGCAAGCAAGCACTAACTAGGGATGAAACCTTGCTCGTGAACAGTTTGATGTTTCAGGTTGACTTAAGTCCTTCACAAGTTCAGGTCAAATGTTTTTAATGCTTCCATCAAGGGAAAAATCTAAAATTTTGAATGGTAATTCACTTCTACATGAGGGGCAGGCTGAACTATGCTACATTTTCCAGAGGTAACTTCATTCTTTCAAGTATATTTTTAAACCAGTGTTAAGCCAGGAGTTAAATTAAAATGTGTTTGGCAAGGATATTTACTTTTTTGACAAGGATAAAAAAAAAATTAGGAATTAGGCCTAAGCAAAAAGGGGTTTCCCCATATTTCAGTGCCATCACTAACACACACCAAAAAAAATTTTAAGTCTCAACCTGCACTCCCATTTATATATGAAGGCACCGCCCCACATCTTGGGATGCGTCTCACATCTTGGACATACACCAGCTCGTCTCCCTTCCAAAAGGCAAACCACAGAGACCCCCCCCAGCACCCACTTTCAGTCCAGCTGAATCCAGTGAAGGGTCTAGGGGGTGCTCAGATATCTCAGCACTTACTGCCCCCCCTCAGGGGATGAATGGTGACTGCTAGAAGCTGCAATGACTCGAGTGATGCCAAGCACTGCCTAAATGCAGTGAAGCGGGTCTGCTCCAGCAGTATTTCAAGAGTTCGCTGGGCTTGAAAAAACTCAAAGCCTGGAAATGATGGGGGCATGACAATAACGTTCCTTGGCTGATCCCTGGGACAGCACGGAAGGTGACAGCACAAGTGTCCTCACACAGACCACTGCCATCTGAAAGAGTATCCTGTCGAAAGCCAATCCTGTTTCTTTCTTGCCTGTCCAGAGCTTTCCCTGAAGCATGAAATTTCACATACAAGGCACTTGACTCTCATACAAACTCAATCTGCTTCTTGCCAATTCTGTATTCCTCGAGGTATTTCTTCTATCTAATACCCTTTGCTCCCTGGGAAAAAAAAAAAACATCATAAGAGCAGCAGTTTTGCAGCTACACCCATGCATTGGACAGGCACCCACATGGTCCAAGACATATATGTCTGTTCAGACACACAAGTGTGCATGTGCCTACACCAGGAGGTGGGTCTAAGTAACATCTTTATGCTTTTAGCTGTACCAGTCTGCTACAAAGGAGGTCAGCTAAAGCCACCCTCTTCTTAGGCGCCCCTCTGAAAAAGCTTTTTGCTAGAGGAAACGCCAGTCTCTTAACATTGTTCATTTGGGGCACTTGCTGGTCGTTTGTATTCCTTCAAAAGGGCTTTCACTTCAATAGCTCCAGAAACCAAGAAAGATGAAAAAAGTTTCCCAAGGTTATTCAGCCAATGTCCTCCAAACCGCAAGGCTGTTGAAACCCAGTTTAGGATGCTATCAAAGAGCTCAGACCCACAGGAATCCCAGACTTTTTGAAAGCTTCATCCACAGATCTTTCCTCATTTCAGGCTGTTTCAATCCAGCAGATTTACTACCTTCAGCAGATTTACCACAGTTATATTAGTAAAATCAGGAGCAAAGCTATTTGCATCCCTCTGCCACAACAGACTCCCAGGAGGCTGAGCACCACGGCCTGAGCATCACAGCCTGGTGGGTGGATAATTAAGGCACAGGAAGCCTCTTCCTTGGCCTAAGGGCTCACTCTGCAGTCTCATGACCCTCTCCAGAGCTGTGCCCCTAGCTACTGCCTGTGAAATAGAGCCTACAGCTGGTAATTTATGAGGTCTCCAAAGGAGAGAAGCATTTCTGAGATCTCCAAGGCAAGGCTGCCCTAAAGCATCACTAGCAGCACGAGCAAAACACCCCAGGATTGGCAGCTTTGCCTTATTGCCTTTGGTGTGAAGTTAGGAACTGCTCAAGCCCACAAATTCCACAGGTCAAAACACAGAGTCCATTTCAAGTCAAGGCTGCAGCTGAGGAATAGAAAGCTCAAGAGCACACCTCAATACGGTTCAAGAAACTAAAGTTTCGTTGCCCTTCAAATGGAAAGATGATGCAAGAAATGAACCAAACCACCTTGGAAAAGCCCAGTGGTGATTATGTGAGAGGGAGGAAAAAAACGCTGCACAGCTTTTGGTCTGCTTCAGCCCTGGGTGGGAAAATCCCCAATTAAACCAGAAACACAGTACCTGTAATCACCAAGGGAGAGGAAAAAATAGTCAGGAATGCAAGTAGAGGAAATTGATTCTTGTTGCAATCAAGTGTCCTCCTTCCTCCACTTTGCTGCTCAAATAAGAATTATTATTTTTTAATTCAAGTTCACTGCAGCTTGTAAAATCTGCCAGCAGATCTGGCTCCCGTGACCTGGTTTGTAGTGTCCCACTTGGACTGAGGACAGCAGCAAGAAGAGTCAGTTCACAGACAGCAAGGAAAGAACCAGTGTGAAATCAAACCCTTTATCCTCAAAAGAAGAATCAAAGCAATACAACATCAGAACGCCAAAGCATGAGTTGCAGTGGCTGCTTCAGGCTCTGAAAACAAGAGTTTGTGCCATTTAGAACTGCTCGAGTTGGGAATACTTTTATTACCCACCCAGATGTGAAAACTATTGAGCCAGTATTCAGTCTGCCCATTAGCTGTGCAATCACCTGAATACCAGGCAGGGTCAAAGTAAGCAAAGCTCTGAGGTTAATCCCAATGCAATATCAAGGTAAAAACAAGGACTTCAAATGTGGGAGTCAACCGAAATTATAAATAAAAAAATAATAATCCTCGAATAAGCTGTTGCCAAAGAGGCTAAGCTTCTGCATCCAATTTGTATCACATTCGGATGAGTGATGTTACAAAGCTGGGTCCATATATTATGCAATTACAGGAATGTGGCTTTCATTACGTGATTAAAGCACTCCTTGTCATGACACAGCCCATACTATCAACAGATGTTGGGCCAGCACGCACCGCAGCCCTCCGCGCTTCGGGTGCCGCCGCTAATCAAGGCCCAGAAAGCGCCGCAGCCCCTGCGGCGCGATCAGGCTTCGCTTACGCCAGGAACAGGACTCTCCTAAGACCCTTCCTTCCCAGCCCTTCCGAAACGTTCCCCTCCTTGTCGGCAGAAGCAGCGCAAACCTAAACCAGACGGTCAGGTGGGTATTCCCGGCAAGGAAGAGAACTCTTTCGGGGAGGATGTGATCAAAAAGAGCCCAAATTGCACAGGCTAGGCAGCCTGTTCCAGGCTTTCAGGGAATACCCTATGCTCTGCAGACACATCACTCCTCTCCCTCTAAGTCAGGGGTAACTACACTGAAACTCACAGAAGCTTGTGGTTTTGTTAAGCTGCCCAAGGGAATAAAAGATTGTGATTGAAGCTTCAGCAGTAGAAATAGGACCGAGCTTTGGGCTCTGGTTCAAATGCTGACTATTCCTTCCAAGAAAACAGGGTTGGATCAAAAGCAGTCAAAAGCAAAATGCAAATTGCCCTCAGAGCTTTTTCCATATCGATATGTTCTAAGTTATACAATTTCACTTTTCCCCAGAAGTTCTTATTAAGTATATATTTAAAATACCAAAACTATTAAGATGCTTAAAGCCTGATCTTATAGGTTTCATGACAGCTGGATAGTCATTTCAGTATTGTTTAGATGGTTCAGATAAAACTTGATTTTTTCATCTTAACTAGGCGTTACAAGTGAAAACATATTTGCAAACAGTAACTGCCATTCAAGCAAAGCACCATTTTTCAACAAGCCTGAAAGGTTGTTTGGTTTTCCACACACACAAACTCTTCAAAACACTAATTGGGTATTATAGATGAAGGCGAGGTTCAAAACTGAGCAGAGGCAGAGGTTGGGGTTATACAAACTTGGAGACAGCCTGCGCTTCCTGTGGTATCAGGATGGTGCCACCTAACTCCTGCAGAGTTCCTGCAGTGAAAACCATTTGGCATCCTCCACAGCAAGAAGCAGGAAAGGACACGCCTGGATTTATCCGAACGCTAAATGGGACCCTAACAGATGCCACGACCTGGAGGCAGAGCCATGCACTAATCCCGAATACCACAGCCATTGTACTCGCAGCTCCCCTTTCTCACCCCAGCACACTTCAGGCTTCCAAGCTTCTCTAGCTCTTCCCCACTTACAGCTGGGTTACATCTCCCTGGTCCACGCTGGTCCTCCTCCAGCCCTTCAAGTCCCCTCTCCCTGCTACTCTACACCCCAAAGGCATCCCTGCGAGCTACTGCTAAATGCCAGGGCTTCTCTAAAGCGCAGGCAAGATTTTAAGCAATCAGAGAAGCCAATTTACAAGTCATCATCTCCTTCAGTTGTCATTTATGCCGCTCCCTGGCTGCTCCAGCAAACAGCCCTTGTTCGTTGTGTTTTATTTTTGTGCTGCTCGTTTAGCAGCCGCATTCAGTATCTCTCCACAAAATTACACACATTTAATTTCCCATGTGAATCTGTTGACTGCTTGCAGGAGTTCAAAACAGCAGCACTTCCACATAGTTCATGAGCACTTTATAACACATCTGTCGGGCACTGATGGGAAAGTTGCATATGAACTACAGGCCCTTAAGTCTTCCAGAGAGCTCAGCTCATGCAAAAAAGTCCTTTTTTTGTTGAAAACTGCCCTAAGGAGAGAGGCTGGAGGAAGGGAACAGGATTCACCATTGCCAAAATGCCCGACATGTTAACTGCCAGCCAAAGTTAATTCAGATTCAAACATAGCTCATCATATTTCTGATACGATCCCCTGTTGGGTTCCCTCCACTGGAGCCATAAGACAGCCCCAGTTCCTCACCACAGCACTGGGCTCACGTTTCTAACTCGCACCGAAATATCTGCATGATCCTGAGCTTTATTATTTTGGCTTAAGCTGCACGGACTGCACAATCAGCTGTGTAAGTCCCATTTTCAAATCCTATTCACGAGCACCTGAAACTGGCTCTTGTTCAGAAGACAACCCAAACCCAGGTCTCACTTTTATGCTGCCTTTTGCCAGCAGCCAGCCAATACTCCTCTCTTCAAAAGTCATTTAATCCTCCTCCAATTCTAAGCTTAACTCAAGATTTCTTCACTTAAAGGAATTAAATAAATATAGAACTGGTATTAACTGAGCAAGGATGTGCCTACCTCAAAACTGCTGAGGCTCCCAGCCCTGAACATGAGCTTAAACAAGCCTGGCAGTACTGTCACAGAAATTCCTCTGTTAAAACATATCTGCAGGATATACAGTGAAAGAAAATGTATTTTATTCATTTGTCCAAACAGTTACTGTCTCCAGGCCAACAAGGAAAAAGCATTTTGTAAAGATAGATTAGGTGGTACTTTTATACTGTAACTGAAAAGAATAAACTCAGTACTTTATTTCCACATGACTGCTTTTCAGATTTATTTTTTTCAAATAAGGATAAATACCTACAAACATAATATATTGCCTAGAGAGGGAAAGAAATAGGTGAGCACACCACAATGTACGCTAAATAACAGCTACGTCCCGGGAAAGCACATGCGATCAGAGATCTGCACTGATATAGAATCAGGGGAAAAAAAACGAGGACGTGTACTGTAAGAAAAGAGAAGGGGTTGTGTAACAATTCATTTTGCATTCAACCCACCCAAGGCATTTAGAGCCACACACCATTTGACAAGCTCCCTGCCAGAGCTCTTAAACCAGCAAATTCCTCCGGTTCGGATGGCCCGGCCAGACACCTGAAAGGAGCCCAAACGCTCCGAGGGCAAGAGCTCAGCACTCGGCAATAAACAGCCCCGTCTAAAACGTGTTGAATGAGGCATCAAAGCTGAAGCGCACAACATCACTAATTGCTTGTGAAAATCTAAGCTCCGCTGCCTGCAAACACTTAAGCGCGAGTATAATAGAGTCCTCCTGCCGACGCTGTGGTTGGCCTCGCTCGCATACGCCGAGAAGTTGCTGCAAAATGCACCCGCTTGGGCCGGGGGGAGAGCTATTAATAACAACCTTATTGAGATCTTACACGGCCCGGGGCACATCAGAGCTAGGATAATTATACAGGAGGGTGAGTCAGGAGAAAATAACAACCGCCCTCTTTCACAAAGAGCGAATTTCACCCTGACAACGACAGCGCAGCGAAAAGCAGAGGAGGTAAACGAGTGCTGAACAAATTACAGGTATCAGAGAAACTGCAGTCGTTGTGAGCAGCTCTGGAAACCCAAAAATCACTGCCCAGTGGTCAAAATCAGCAAACTAAAGGTAAGTACTGTGAAATGCAAACGAGAGCAGCACAAAGTCGAAAGATGCTCTCTGTGTGCACCCTGCTCCGGTGCTCTTGTTCCAGGCAAAGCAGAAAGGGAACAGGCTGATTCAGAAAGAACTCCCAGCTAACAGCGTGAATTATTTCAGTTCTGGCGAGATCACAAAAATCATGATTCTCTCATCTGAAATTCCTACAGTTATGAACTAGCTTAAAAGCAGTACATGGAATAATGCATAGCAAAGGTGAATTCCCATATCCTATTTGAATTTTCTCATCCCTTTTTCAAGGAGCTGAGGCACTACACATCTACAAGAGCAGCTCTGAAACCAAATTCAGCAGCTATTCCCACTGCTCAACCCCAGAAGCACAGCCAGGGGTGGGTCAGGGATTGACAAATAAATTAACAGCGAAGAAGCCATTAGAACATCCTCTCATGAGCACACAGAAGGACCAGACCCAAGCGGGGCATTTCCCACCCTGCAAGGCCTTTGTGAGAAAGAATTTTCTTGTTTGAGATCAATAATAAATGTAATAAATGGGAAGCAAGTTCCCAACTGCCTTGAAGCTATCAGATTTGCCCTCAGTTACAGAACATAGCTATTGTTTAAGAAACAGAGTAACAGTCCTGGGCAATAGCCACTGGGTCATTTCCCCTCCCAATTTTGAAGAGCTGACAGTAAGATGAAATCATCTGGAGGTGAGTATGTCACTCCACAGCCAAGACCTGCGAAGGATGCTACGACAGAAGTTTCCATCCTCATGGGCAGAAAAAGGTCACTCAGATTCCTCCTGCCTTAACTTAGGCACTTCGCTTTAGGCAACATCATGGCTATATTTAATCAAATAAATAACAACCTTTACTATATCTTAGAAAGGGGTGAATTGTTTTCTGGACGTGCCTGTGTCTGTCTCCACCCTGCAGGAGCAGGCAACAATTTCTACATGCTTAAGATCAGGTGCGCTGAAGTCCTTCCTAAACAACCAAAGGTAACAAAATTAAGTGTTCTCTGCAGACACATTACTGCAAACATTCCTCCACTAATGACTCTTTTTGGTCTTTTCTCTGCAGCATCTGGTTCTGGCCACTGCTAGCAGCAAAGTGCTAGACTCTGTGGAAATCAGATTTGACCAAGCATGGGAATTCCTATGTACCAATAAGTTATCCTTTGATTCGTGACATATTTCAGATTAAAGTTCCAAGGAGCTACAAGGGGAGAGGGAATTCTCCATTTCAGTCTTGGGGGCTGCACTGATTTATTATTTCTGGCACCATATAGTGCATTGTTTTGTTGAGATTGGCTGTTAAAATCCATACTTACGAAATGTAATATTCCTCTGGAAATGTCCCATTCTGATTCTTTTTTTGAATGGTATTTTTATTCAGAGGA
>NW_009724680.1:35141-59053 GCF_000703405.1 Apaloderma vittatum | reverse complement strand
GCAGGAATGGTGGAATTAGCCTAGTAATGATATTCTAAACCATTACAGCTGGTAAACTCAGGTAGACTAGTATTTTATTTCCATTTGAACACTCATTTCTTTAACCAAAACCAAGATAACACCCTCGTTGAGACCCTTGTGAGAAATCTGGCAGACTAACTAAGGAGAGATGCCTGTACAGCTTCCTAATAAATTAAAGGCAAAAACGCCAGAGAGCTGGAGCACAGCTTGCTCCTCAGTGTCTTCTCACATTAGCACTGCTCAAGAGCTAAGTAAGGGTAGCTCAACAAGAGATAATCTGAACTCCAGTATGCAAGAGAGACAGACAGACGTACACAACCATGGGCAGTGAACACATCAGCCCAGAACCATCTCTCCACTGGCTCAGGAGAGACCTTGGCAGATGACGCGGGCACAAGGCCACCAAAAAATAAATGCAGACGTTGACAAGACAGCAAAACGGCATAAACCCAGAGTTTTCCCCAAGCTGTGTGCCATACCTCCGCCCTGGTTAATCACATGCAAATCCAACTCATTGCCAAGTTACGAGTAACTCCTTGATATAACTCACAGAGGCCAGATCTTCAGCTTATACTCACTGGTGTCACTTTACTGCAGTTAACAGAGGGATTTGGGCTTGCCACTGGTGAGATCCAACCTCCCACTTGCCAACCACTGCCACTGTCTGGGAAATCATAGAAGCGTCAAGGTTGGAAAGGACCTTTAAGATCATCAAGTCGAACCTACATCCCTACACCACCCTAACACTGAACCATCTCCTGAAGTGCCACATCCAGCTGTTTTGTAAACACGTCCAGGGATGGCCACTCCATCACCTCCTTTGGCAACCCGTTCTAATGCTTCACCACCCTTCTGGTGAAGAAGTTTTTCCCAATATCCAATCTGAACTTCCCCTGGCGCAACTTGAACCCATTCCCTCTTGTCCTGTCTCTATTCACTAGGGAGAAGAGGCCAACACTCGTCTCACCGCTCGTCTCACCACTCCTTTCAGGGAATTGTAGAGAGCAATTAGGTGTTCCCTCAGCCTCCTCTTACTCCAGGCTGAACAGCCCCAGCTCCCTCAGCCTCTCTTCATAAGACTAACCCTCTAGTCCCCTGATCATTCTGGTTGCTCTTCTCTGTACCTTCTCCAGCACCTCCACGTTGGAGAACTTGGTGTCCAAGCAGGACTTTGCAGCATGGGCAAAAGGCAATTTCTCAGTATCATTCTCCCTTCCCATCAGGAGGATTTATCCTCTGTTTCCCCAGAGCAACCAGAGGCCTTCACCCTCCCGCTGTGACGGAGCCATCACAGGGGACAGCAGCTAAGGACAAACAGGGAGCAGCGACAGCCTGCACTAAACCTGAGCTTGCCTTCTGCTTATCCAGCCTCTAGCAAAGTATTTTCAGAAATCAGGGAAATAAACACATCTCCTGCGAACGGCACAGGGGGCTGGGGGCAGCAGTGGGACCCTCACCAGGCTCCAGCCTGCACAAGCATGAGCCTCTCCTGACACCTGGTGCCCAGCAGCCCCCAACCACACCGAGCTGGGACCCGTCCCTCTCGCAGCAGCGACCTGGCAGGAGTCACCTTGAGTTTTAGGGCATCATCAGGTTTGCAGGGTGAACTTAAATGCAGGCTGCTCTAAAGACCGTCCATAGAGAACCTGGGTGAAAAATCACAGAAGTTGACTTTGCTTTTGATTGTAGCAGAATCCGGGAAGGCACCCCTCTTCCTCATCGCTCTCACAGGATTCTCTGGGTGTAAATACTTAATGGAAGTGTTCCTGGAATCACATTACCACGAAAAAGTGTGATCCCAGGGACGTCTGCATGAGACAATAGTCTGTAGCTTTGCAGCATCCAAATCCAGATGTTTCTGGTGAGAAAGAAATAGATGACCTGAGAATTAAACCCAGGCCCCTTGGCTCCCCTCCAAATGCTCTACCAGCTGCTCACACCAAGTCCCCTCTGGTCAATTACTTTACTTGATGCTTCTAATCAACAATATTATATATGCGATGCTATAAACTTTTGTATTTAATATTAGCTCATAACTCAGCATCCAAAACCAGATGTTTCTGGTGAGAAAGAAATTGATGACTTATCAGAGGACTGAACCCAGGCCCCTTGGCTCCCTTCCAGACAGTCCACCAGCTGAGCTGCAAAGCTAACCAGTCACCTCCCGCTCCCCCCGCCCCGCTTCTTTTCATGAAAGGAAAAGGAAAAGGATTTCACATCTCCCAGTGCAACGTGCAGGAATACGTGAAAGATGTTTTTATAAACATTTATAAAACAGCATAAGGCAGTGTTGCTTTGAGTTAGAAGAACGCGCTTTTTTTTCTCCCAGCAAAGGGCTTTGCAGACAAGCTTCTTTCTTTCCTAATAGCCCGTCCTCCTTGAGGGCTCCATAGGACTTCGTGCAAAAGCAGCATAATAGATGACTAATTCAAAACTGAACTTCTCCAGCTTCCCCATGCTCTGCTGAAGATGATTATGAGACATGCTCTGCAAGGCTGCCTGCAGGACAGCTCACTGGGTCATATGTTGTAGCAAAATGCATATGTTAAAGGACTTAAAACAGATTTCTGCAGGGCTGAAAGGTGGAATGCAGTCATTGCTGATTTATGGGAGTTTTATATGTTCCAGCCACGCAAAGCAGTTAAGCAAGTGCTTTACTTCAAACCCATAGTAGATACATTGAGTTCAGTGCAACTACTCATATGTTTGAAGTTAAGAACATACTTAAGTGCTGTCCTGGACTAGTCTGTACTTGGGGAACCCAGAGCAGAGCACAGGATTGTTCTGCTATTGCCTAACTACTCGGGATGCTCTATCACAACAACCACATATTTATTTGTTAAAGGACGAAGCAGCAATATTATAAGCATGTATTCACAAGGTTATGCTCTTAAATTACAGCTATATATGACGGAAAGCAACTTCCATGAAAATCCAAAGCTCAAAAGTCTTAAGAGCTTTGTTTAGGATTACAGACAACATCCACTACAGAGAGCATACAGATCTAAAAATATTTGCCCACAATTGTCAGAAACAACTGTTAAAATATTATTGCAACTGAAAGGAATCTGAAAGTAAAACCAGCATGCTACGAAAACCTATTAGAGAATGTCTTCCAAGGAGGCAATTCCAGCTTCCCTAACAAATGAAGATAGCATGCCTTTTCCAAGGCGAAAGTACTAAGACAAAAAAAAAAAAGAGGTTACTACAAACACGCAGAGAATTGACAGCGGTGTTCAGATTCCAGCTTCCCTAACAAATGAAGATAGTATGCCTTTTCCAAGGCGAAAGTACTAAGACAAAAAAAAAAAGAGGTTACTACAAACACACAGAGAATTGACAGCAGTGTTCAGAGAATTCAATTCCTCTTCTTAGTTAATTTGACAAGATTTAAAAGACCAAGGTCTTGCCTTAAGTTAACGTTGTTACAACAGTGCTGTCATTTTGCAAACCTCGGTAGGATACAGCATTCATTTGCTTGGCCATCTCACCATACCCAGAAAATGAAATTGGGCAAAAGCAGGAATAGATCCTACAACTGCAGGAAGAACAAATCTCATCCTCACTAAAACAGATTTCTAAATTTGGCTCTGTTCTACTCTGAAGACTCAGCATTATCTTGCCAGCATTTTCACTCTAATGAAAACAGCTGAAATCAAAGCTCAAATAAAACATTCTGACAACATATAGACATTGGTATAGATACCTTTCCATTCAAGAACTGATATATGAAACAGTACAATTGCACTAAGTCATCTTTTACCAACTTTCCCAAATAGCTTTTGGCTATTTAGGAGGATATATTGTACCAAAGATGCTTAGCACAAGGAGCAGGAAAACAGGATCTGCATGGTGGGAGGTGACAAAGGAGAAACAAAACTGAAAAATAACAGGCTGAGAGAGCTTAAAAGGCCAGGAGGGTAGAGACAGACACAGAGGCAGGACCAGCAGGTCAGGGAGAAGCCCAATGAGACCCCATGTCTGCAATCACCACACTGTCAGCACCGGAGCTTGACCAGACCTGAGCATATGCAAGAGAAGTGCCGAGAACTGCAGAGCATCACAAATGTTTCATTTTCAATAGCTGGTACAAATCATAGAATCATAGAACAATTCAGGTTGGAAAAGACCCTTGGGATCATCGAGTCCAACCATTGACCCTACACTAGAAGGTCAGCCCTAAACCAGAAATCTAAGCGACACTTGAACACATCCAGGGATGGTGACTCAATCCCCTCCCTAGGCAGTCTGTTCCAGGGGCTGACCACTCTCTCCGTGAAGAATTGCTTCCTAATGTCCAGCCTAAACCTGCCCTGTTGCAACTTGCAACCATTCCTTCTGGTTCTGTCCCTAATTACCTGTGAGAAGAGACCAGCACCAACCTTTCTACAATGTCCTTTCAAGTAACTGTAGAGCATGATGAGATCCCCCCTCAGCCTCCTCTTCGTCAAACTGAACAGACCCAGCTCCCTCAATCGCTCCTCATAAGGTCTGTTCTCCAGGCCCTTCACCTGGTCACCAAATTTCTAATACAAGCCATGTCAGGCTTGACCCCAATGAGATACCAAGACCTGTAGAAGCTGATGAGTGATAAGGGCACTCAGTGTCTCCTTGAACGCTGTGAATTTAGGAGGATTGGGCCCACACAAGAGCATTGTCCAAAGAACTAAAACCACAACAAGAATATCATTAATACGTTTACAAAGACTGATCTGTTAGTGCCTGATGCACTGCTGGGGGCAAAAGCACTTACCACAGCCCCGCGGAAAGAGGGGGAAGGTACATGGCACAGGCTGAACAGGGGTGTCCTGTGCCGGGTGTCCTGCGCCAGGTGTCCTGGCATAAAGCACACAGAATCACCCAATGTAAGGGGGTGGAAGGGACCTCAAAAGATCATCTCGTCCAGCCCCCCTGCCAGAGCAGGATCACCTACAGTAGATCGCACAAGTACTCATCCGAAGGTCTCGGGAGAAGGAGCCTCCCCACCCTCCCTGGGCAGCCTGTGCCAGGGTTCTGGCACCCGCACAGTGAAAAAGTTTTTTCTAATAATTTTGTGGAACCTCCTATGTTCCAGCTTGTACCCATTGCTCCTCGTCCTGTCATTGGATGCCACTGAGAAGAGCCTGGCTCTGTCCTCCTGACACTCCCCCTTGACGTGTTTATAAACATTTATGAGGTCACCCCTCAGGCTCCTCTTCTCCAAGCTGCAGAGCCCCAGCTCCTTCAGCCTTTCCTCCCCAGGGAGATGTTCCATCTCTCCATCATCCCTGTGGCTGCGCTGGGCTCTCTCCAGCAGGTCCCTGTCTCACACGTGGCCTCTGAACACACAGCTCACACATCTCATCTTCTGCAGAGGAATTAGCGTTTCAAAGCTCTCAATGTCTCAGCTCACCTCATGCTTCACCAGGTCTAGTTAGCCAGCACACCTCGCTGGCATGGGAGGAATCTGACAATCTGAAGACAGTGGCCTTCCAGTGAAGTACTGCAGTGCCTTGATACTCTCCTGCACCTTTTAACCCCAAATGCAGCTGCTGTGACTGATCCTGACAGAGTCAACCTGTCCTAAGCAATACCAAAAATTACACCACCTTTCCAGAGTTTTCAACCTTTTTTTTTTTAACAGATTAACAGACACATATATACAAACATGTATATTTAAAAAGAGAATTACATCAATGGCATATCTCAGATTCTGTCCACCCTTGCTGAAATGCAACTGCAGAAGGGGAGGCTTTAGACACTTGTCTCCCATTTGGTGGTCTGAGTGTTGTGACACCCATCACCTGTGAGAACTGGGACATATATGAGTTAAAGAAGCCCTTTGGGGGCCCTGTAACACCCAAGCATATCTACAAGAGGAGCACCCAAACTGGTGGACTGTAAATGCTGTTTTCCACTGGGTGCTCCTGTAAGATTTTCCTCTCCTTCAGGTGACACAGCTACACATCATTCTGCACTCAGGCATCGTTTTCCCTCTTCAGCCACATGCCAAAAGGCAAGACATCCCAGGAGTAAGAACCTCTATCCTGTAACAGCCCAAAGACATACAAACCAACAGCACCAGGCTATGCTGTTATCCTTCCAAGGCCAAAAAAAAACCCAAGACCAAATGGCAAGAAACACTGCTCTTTAAGATCGAGCTTCAAGGGATGTGGAGGAAGGGCTGATGAAGAGCAAAACACAAACAAGCACAGTCACCAACAAGCTGAGAGAAAACGGTGTTTCCTATTTCCTCGTTAGGTGATTGCATTTTCAATACCAGCACAGTCTGCCTTTAATTAACCATGATTGCTCCGAGCGTAATGTGCAAGTTATCAGCACCAAAACTCATTCAGAAAAAAAAAACCTATCCTGCCCCCCCCACACCCTTTCACAGGCCTACCTTGACTCCCAAATTATCCAGGGCTTCAGAGGGCAAATTCCACATTTTGAACCAGATCTGAAAGCAAAATGAGAATGTCTGGTTGGAAAAACTGAACCAAGGGTTTGGTGCTGGGTTTGGGGTTTTTTTTGCATAATGAACTGATAAACAACATTTTGAAACAGTCTACGAATACAAGTCATTTTCATTTTTTCCATAGATCATAGATTTTAGAGCACTGAAACACGCTCTAAAATACTTCCCTTAAAGCCTCCTCTCCTCCTCCCAGTCTGTTGTCTGTGGATACAACATGGACTAAATGATCAAATCTGCTTGTTGCTTCATATATTATTGGGTTTTAATCATTCAGAGACAGGCCACTGTCCAGGAAAGAGCAGCTGGAACCACAGCTGCAAAGCTCTCACTTAATGTGACACCACATAATCATACTTGATAGCACAACAGCTCTGTGGAGGAGGAAATCACTTCAGGACATGGCCTGGAATCGAGCAGGGCTCCACCAGCCTTCTGGCACCTGAGGTGAGCTTTTATTAACAAAATGCAAAAAAAAAAAAAAAAAAAAAACCACCAACCCTCTAAACAGACAAATGCAATGAACCACCAGAGATGTTTGCAACAGAAAAGTAAAATGCACACAGGTATAAAGCTGGAAGGCAGACAGCAGGTCTTGAAAGAGTAAATATGCTCTTAATGCAAGCGGAGTTACTGCACAGATTTAGCCCTTTTTACCAGAACTAAGCTGCCCCACTCTTAGGTTCGTCTGCCGGTCACTTATGCACAAAACCCACCAAAACTGAGCCAGTTATTTTCATCCCAAACCTTGCAGCCTCCATTGACAGCTTCCTTGGCTCCTCAGCAAAAAAAAAAAACCAATTTGTGGGTAGCTTACATAGGTGTATTTACCCCAAACAGACACAGTCCCTGCATTTACTTATTTACTTGCAACTAGCCTCCCTGCGACAGCGGAAAAAAAAAAAGAAAAAATAAATAAAAATAAAACACCCAAGCAAACCAGGCTCATTTGCAGAAGGGAGAAAAGGAGGAGGCAGTACCTGGGTCTCAGGCCAGAGCTTTGCAGCTCTCTTGGCAGCATTTTGCTGGAACTTCAGCACAGGTCAGAGCACCGCCCCCAGCCCCTCTCAAAGCTCCCTCCATTTTGGGGGAAAAAAAACGAGAAAAACCCCTCCCGCCCCCTCCTTTAAATTCCGCTGGTCAAGCAGCCCCTTAACCCTTTCCTGGCTGCTCTGCTGCCCTGCCAGCTCGGGTAGGGCTGCTCCCGAGGGGCAAGTCAAGGCTGAGCCTCCGTTGTTGCAGCCTTTGGGGTATAATCCTGGCTGGTAGAGCCCAAACTCAGAGGTGCTCTATGCTGCAAGCTGGGGGGGTTGAGCTGAGTCCCCCCCGAAGCTGAGGCTGGCTGTGGTTATACACGATTCTGCCTTAAATTGGGAGAAGGAGGATTTTAAGGAGTGGATGTTTGAGGAGCCCTCCCAGCCTGACATTTCTACAATGTCTATAAAGTATCTATAAAAATGTAGGGAATTGGAAAAGGAGGACAAAGTTAGGGCCCAAAGCAGTTTACAGCATTACACACGTGTGGAGGGACGGGAGTAACTCCTGGGGTCCCTGAACATCAGTCACCCCACATCAGTGACACCCCACGGCTGGGGGCCAGAACAAGGGGTACCCACTGGGTGCAAGAGAGCTGGAGGGTCACAGTGTCCCTGAACACGAGACAGACAGATGCAGGGCATGCGACAGGGACAAAAGAGCACTGAACTGGTGCCTAACCCTTACATCAGGCCAGCTGGAGAGCAGTGGGAGCTTTCTGCAGCATCAGGGCTCCTCGGAGAAGGGAGACACTGGGGTGCCCTACAGAGGGGAGGCAGGTGGGAAATGCACACATTTTGGGTTGGCAGGATAAGACTTACCCCTCCGTGCCTGGCTGTCTTAAGTAGTTTTGAGGTGCCTGAATAGGACGCTTACAAGGCTGTCTGAAGAAGGTCGTTGTTCCCTCCCTGTGAGCTGAGCCCAGGCTGCAGTAAGACCACCTGGAATATTACTGGGACGCTGGCAGGACCGGGAGGTGACAATCAGCTCGTTCCCCTCATCCACAGTCACAGCCGTGCTGCAGCTTAACACCTGACAACCAGAAGACAGCAGATTAATTACAACGAGATATGAGGGATATACTCCAGCTCACTGTTCCCCAAACCAAAAGAGCAAACATGGCTGAGATTACTGGCCTTGCTTATCAGGAGAACAAGGAAAACCAAGGTAAAAGTTAACCTATGTGGGAATAAAACCCTCCTCTGGCAGGCTGGCCTAAGAACTGTACATTCATAGGATCAGAGAGGGGACAGGGAGAAGACAAGGGAAGATGTGCAGGGCAAGCCCCCATGGGGGTTTCCTCCCACTTATCCCAAAGGACTCTGGCTGGTACCATTCCTGCGAGACTTTGGCCTCTTTTTCTGCTTACCCAGGGTCTGTGCTGACTTAGGACTTTATTTTAAATACAGTTATTCTTCAGTAGGGATGATAACCATCTTTCTCAGCAAAGCTTTGTATGCAGCAAGGCGAGGCATCTGTAAGCAATAAGACACCTATGATATATTGTTCCTTTTCCATTATTGCTTCTTTCAGCCTGGGCTGAGAAGCTGAGCTACAGGCAGAAAGCACAGAGCAAAGCATGAATGAGCAGGTGGAGGTCAGAAGGAAGAACACTGAAGCCTCTACAGCAAGCAGGCTAACGCTCTTTCCTCCATGATCCTTTACCTCAGCACACTGCTCAAAGGTACCCGACAGCAAACTTCAGCTGATGGGCATGGAAACCGCGCACAGCGGGGCTGTCTCCATGGCTAAAGGAAGAAATTGAGCCTGTGCTCACCACGTGTCCCTTGTCAGCCTGTGCATCGGTGAGGCAGGTCCCCGTGCTTTGCCACTACTGTTCTGTTCAACTTGTTTAAAAGCACATTTATTTCTTGGAAGCCTCTGAACATCAGATGGAACTAATTAAAAGCAGGAGGGCTCAGGGGAGCTAGGGGAAAGAGGGAGACGTGCAATTTGGTTTCCACTTCAAAGTGGTTTAGTAAAATAAAAGCACTCAGGCCCTCTAATGCAAGTGCGTGCCCATGGGGAGGGGAGAGAGGGGCACTAGGTGTTCTCAGGTGGCCACTTTCCCTCCATTTATGCTCACTGGGCTCAAAGGAGCTGTGTTTGGATGCTGCACCAGCTGATTAGTCAGGGCACCTGAGTTACTTGCAGTGATTCCGGCTGTGCCCTCCCATCCGTTTTGCTGAGCTGGTGGCACTGCTTCGGGTGGAGGTGGCAGTTCTGGGTGCAGCCACCGAGCAGCACAGCCACTGCCACAGCCTGGCTGTCCCAGGGCACAGGTCCTCTGGGGCTGGCCTGGGCAGTCCCCAGTGTCCTAGCATGGAGGGCCACCTTGCAGACAACCCCCTGCCTCCCAGCCACAGCCTTCCCACCAGCCCCATGGCACTGGGGTCCCCACTGTGGGGTCCCCATTTCCTCCTGAGGGTGTCAAAGCTCCAGAGGCCCTTCCCCTTGCACAGCCCCAGGGTCTCACAGCACCGACCCCCTGCCCTTCCCCAGCTCCTCCTCAACGCCCCTGCCCACCCCCAAACTCCCACAGCACTGACTCCCTTCAGGGCGACCAGAGTCTCCCCCATCACCAAGACCCCTCATGGGTGCCTGACCCCCTGATGCACCCCAGCTCCAGGGCCACCCGCTCTGAGGGGGAGACCGGCACCAGGTTCAAGGAGATGGCACCAGGGCCCAAATCCCACCAGTGAGCTCCTTCCTCTCCCTTATTTATTCAACCTTCTTTCTCACTGACAAGCATCCTGGCCTGAGTAATGGTTTTTACAGCAAAAACACTTGGACCCACAGCCAGGGCCAGCAGCTCATGTTGCACAGGTTGGCAGGGAGCAGGGGAGGTAACCACGTCCGACACTCACCCTCCAGCCCCAACCAGTGACCGGGGGTGGCACGGTGAGTCTGAGAGCAGCCCCTCGAGCCAGACGATGTCCCGTCCTCCTGCACTTGCTTTTGTTTGTTCTTCCCTCATCTTGCGTGGCTGGAGCAATGGAAGGGGAAGGAATCAATAAAAATTAATTCTGAAAATAAATAAGGAACGAATTGGCAGCTTGGAAGTGGCAACAGATAAAGTGCCCAGTGATGGCCCCGTAAAGCATCTCTCCACGCCCCATTTATCACCAAGCCAGTATGTCTTAACATCAAGCTTAATTTACTAAGTATTAAAAGACATAAACCCAGGCTTGCAAATTTGGAAAGAAGAGGTTCAATGGCAATTAAGATTTTAATGCACCTGATGCTAACGTGCCCACACTTGGGGTTTTTTGTTGTGGTAAGTTTTTTGGCTGGGCTGAAATGTCGGGATGGGTCACACAGGGGTTTAGGCTCCCTGACATCTGACGTTTGGTTGCAAAACCTGAAGAGCTCTGGAGACCTGACCACCTTATGCCTGGGAGGCTGGGAAGGAGCAGTGAGACTCGCTGCCACACCTGACTGCAGCCTCCAGCACTGCAGCTCCCCTGGATGCTCTTGCCTGCGGCTCCGGCTCGCTCTGGCCGCAGCGCTGCCGTGTGAAGGGAAGCCTTCTCTATCCCCTGTCTGCCACAGAGACCTTTTGTGAGCAACAAATTACAGCTCTGTCGGAGCCTCCTTGGCTGCAGCACAAGAAGGGAGGATGCTGGCCCTTGAGTAAAGCTGACCGGACTTTATTCAGTTGCTTTTCTTTTTAAAAGTTTGTAATACGCTGCCCAAGACATAGTACAAGCTCTGTATGAGACATGAATAACATTCACTCATGTGACTGTTTGTACAACCGGGGGCATTACAGGTCAGCCTGAGAAGTGTTGTAAGAATGATGCAAGGCCCCCCAGCCTCGACAAGCAGGGAGCATGGGGAAGGACGATAAAGAGGCATTCACAGGGCTGTGTGGGGTCCAACACACAGTAGCTGAAGGCCCAGTAGGTCACAGTTTCGATGCGTGTTCTTGGGGCTACCCACGGGGAAAGGCGGCTCTTTTCTGGCTGCGCAAAATGTCATTTTCAAACTCACCTCGGAGAGCCAGTGCGAGCCCCCCATCAGCCCTGCAGACACAATGAGTGTGGCTTACGGAGAAGAAACCATGAGGAATTACGTGACACACATGGCAGGGAAAACAGCCAAACCTTCTCCGAAACCTCAGCTCGCCACTGGCGTGTCTTGTGCTTCGGTGTCGCTGCTGCGTCCCCTCACATCCACTGCCTCACCACGCACCTTCACGGCCTCCCAGCGGGGACCAGGCTCTGCTGCACCACTGGCTCCATCCTCACAGCCGGCTCTAGCTCCTCAGCTGCTCCTGGCCGCCTCCTCATGACCTCCTGCCTCGGCATCAAGAACCCCAGGGAGAAAAGGCCACTGAAGAGAGGTGTGAGGAGGGGTTTATTCCGGCTTTCCACAAAAATCCTACATCAAGTAGCGCTTGTTTTGCTTGTAACACAGAGTAAAGAGTGAGAAGCAGCTTTTCCCTCCCTTCCAGCGAAGCCTGTCAGTGCACACACTTCAGAGTTTTGGCGAATAAAAAGCCCAACAGCAACACACGCAGTGCAGCACAGGGGCTGTTTTCCTTTAGCACTCCTTCCCGAGAGCCACTGCTGCTGGTTGGCAATCGTACAGACTCGCAGTCATTATATTTTTTCCCCCCCAACACAGTCCATCAGCTGCTGCCGCCACCCCGCACACCCACCCTGCCTCTTTCCATCCATCCACTTCTCCTTCCCTCAGCATTTCTACACGCAGTGGTGTTGTTCTGGTAACCCAATCCACCCCAGCACAAACAACTTGGCTTTTGGGGAGGGGGGCAGTCTTCTCCTTAATTTATGTCAGGTCAACCTCATAATTGTACCCCTCTTTTTATCCCTTCCTCCATATAAATCATATATGTGACATTTTAGCGGAACGCCAACAAATTGAGCATGATGTTCTTATCACAAGCTTAATAATTTAATTCAAAGGGGCTTTGCATCATTGCACGCCAGGATCAAGAGGAAGTAAAATAAAGCCATCCCTGTGCAGCAGAGCTCCTGCAAACTGGGCTGGCATGTCACACAACCCTGCATTCCCAGGCTGTTTTTCTTTCATTTAAAGTTTTATTTGGGCTCTGGGAAGAGCCAGCTGAGTGCCCCAGCAGAAGCAAAGGCTGTTCTAGCCAAGAAGTGGAGCTAATGGGCTCTGCAGCGCTGGATGCTGCTGAAATGCCCATGAAAGTCAAGAAAAAAAAATACATTTTTATGCAATAACTGCAGCTAAGAAGAATGGCTTTTACATAGTGCCCAGGCTGGACATTGCCTGGGCAGAGCCGTGCTGGGATGGAAGGTGATCAGCAGAGCAGGAGAGGACAGTCAGATTCTGTCTGCAAGTCCCTGGGTCCATGTTTTTCACACGGGGCAATACCCATCCAACCCAGAGGAATGCTTTAGCTCCCATTTGCAGGCACATGGCCAACAGAAGGTCACAAAAAACAAAGCCAAACAACCAAACAAACCAAAAAACCCACCACCAAGACAAGCACGGGAAGTTTGTTTTCAGGAAATGAAAATTGTCCATCTTTGATCTCCAGGTCTCTTCCTGAGTTTGCCATTTGTGGTGAGAGACTGAGGAGAAAGAATGAAGTGAAATCCAGGAGGAGTTTTGGAGCTGAGACAAGCAGAGCCGGATGCAAAGGCACATGCAGAGCTGCTCGGTGCGGGCACACCCCACCTCACACCTGGCAGCCAGCCTCTCTGCAGGTGTTTGCCCTGGCATCCCATGAACACCCTGCGTGCCCCAGCCTGCCTCCCCGCTCAGGGTTTGTGCCAGCTCCCAACACCTCTTGGTTCCAGCTGAACCAGCCGGGCTCAGTCCATCATTGCTGGGGAACAGGCACGAGAGCAGCTCAGCGCAGCAGGAAGGGCACGATAAAGAGACATGGCTCTCCCTAGCATAGCTGCAGCTGGGAGAGGACAGTGTGTGTGTCCCTGCATTATCCAAGGGGTGCTCCTCGCATCCTGCTTTCCTCAGGCATCATTGCTGGAGGTGGAGTGACCTACAGATGGAAACGAGACGGATTTGATGGATGACTTGGTGGGAGCTGGGCTATGAAGGTAGAAGCCCCACCAGCGTGGCTGTCAACAGAGTTGGGTCTGGTGGGTAAAATGATCTGATCTGCAAAGTAAAATCATTTTTAAATGGCCTTCATAGTGCTTAAAGCACATCAAGAACTCGGAGAAAGCAGCAGGCTCTCCAGGCAACAGCCTTCACCAAACTCTGTCCCCTGCCTGACTGTAACACACGGAGCCAAAGCCTCCCACCCTACAGCCCAGAGTCACTGGGAGGTGATTTTCCAGCCTGCCCTGAAGGCGCAGATGCACTGTTATACCTTCCTGTCTCACACTGGAGCTGAGAGCAGGCAGGGAAGAGAGCCCCACTCAGGTCCAAGTATTCCCAGTTTGCCTTTCATGAGCCAGCCGGGCTCCTGGACAGCAGCACGTCCCCCACAGAGCATGGGCTTGTAGAGCAGCTCAGCTGTGATCTGCAGAGCAGACACATCGTGAACATCACTGACAATCCATGAACATCAGCTGGTCCACAAAACAAATGCAATTACAAAGCCACATGCTTGCATTTCTGTGCAAGGGAACGGGAGGTTCTGCTCCTAGTTGTTTTCTGTGCCCAGTTTAAATGTTTGCAGCTGTAACGAAGAAACTATGATTTAACGGAACAATAGAACAATTGTTACCCAAGCATCAAGCTAACACCCTATTTCCAACCCATCACTGGGGTGAGAAAGGAGATTTTTCTTTTTCTCTAAAGGGCTAAGTGATCCCGTAAAAAGCTGAGAATTTCTGGGTCACTGCCTGAGGCAAAGACATAGGTGAAAGAGGGGAAAGGATATGCCACAGAAAAAAACCACACAAAACAACTAAGAAATTTCCTGCTCCGGTGTTTCCTAGCTCTGACCTGGAGGGCTTGTGTTGCAAAAAAACTTGTCTGTTGGTATAAAGAAGATTTAACCTTGACTCCCAAACTGCCATTGTTGGTCATGTTAATGATTTCATCACACAACTATTTCAGAACCATTTGTTCTAAAAGCTGCTTGAGGAAAATAGCGAGGCTTCTATCAAAAGGAGAGTTTTAAACTGGTTTTTTTTTCCAGAATTAAAGCAAGTTTCTATTTGAGCGTAAGTGTGACCTGGAGGTGGTTCTGCCTTTGTTTCTCTGCCGCCAGGGAATCACATCCCCTCCCCACTGGCATCCCTGCAAGCCTCACACAGGTCCAGCTCCTCTGCACCCACAACCAGACCAGCTGGGCTGGAGCTGGCTTGGACATCCTCTATCCACCCACCACAATGCAGTTTGATCAACTGTAGCCAGTTACTCTTCCACCTTTCCCTTTTTTTCTTTTTTTTTCCTAATCATTTAAGCAGTGCATGCCTCCTACCACACACTCCTACACCTGCACAAAATGGTCCTGCTCACAGCAAGTTCCTCCTGTACGTGTAAGCTCAACAGAGCCAGGATACAGGCCTGAACATGAACCTGCATTCTATAGAGCTTGACTGTTTATGACATTCCTGACCACGGGTTTTGACCCGTGCCAACCAGCACCCTCCCAAACTGCGCCTGGGCACGGATCAGGGCAGAGCATGGGCGCGGAGCTGCTCCCAGGTTTTATTTGGAGCGCAGGTACAGCCAGCTGAGCCCCTGGGGTGGAAGAGTCCTAAAATCAGGGAGCTCACAGTCCATTGTGCATTTTGTATCTCTGGCAGCCCTCAGATGGGTTTTGCAATAAAAGGGGATCAAGGCCAGCACCTTCTTGGGTGGCTGCAGGAACTTGCTCTTGGCCACTGAGCTGCTGATGCGTTTGGGTCCTGCCAGTCCCCGGGCGCAACCACACACCTTGCCCGGGTGTGATTGCTGACATGTACCCATGTGCAAAGGACGGGGCAAGCGCGAGAGCAGCGTGCGTTACAAACGAGGTGAAAAAGAAACCAGAACCCACCACTGGATTCTTGTAGCCCTCTGCTAATTAGGTGAGACGTGGTAAGACGAACCTCTGCTATCAGCCAAGCCAAGGGAACATAAATATTTGCAGGTCTAGGTCACCAGATCCATTATTTACTGCCCTGTCATATGACTTAAAGTTTGACATAAGACTTGAGGTTTTGGGGGGTTTTGTTGATTTTGGTCTTTTTTTTTCTTTTCGCTGTGAGCGTCCCTTGATTTCTCGCCAGTTAGGTAACGGCAAAAAGGGAGGGCTGCCTTCAAAATCCCACACATGCAAAACAATGATGCTACTGTGAACTTTGCCCATTAATTCCCGTTTACTGGGTGACACAAGGTGTTGGGTGCTATGAGCCAGAAAGGAACATGAGGCAACCCTCTCAGCCTCCTGTCCCGCAGACACCGGTGCACAGCAGCCCTGCGCGGCCACGCACGGCGAGTGCTGCTTCCAGTGGGGTAAAAATACAATTGCAGCAACAGGAACGTGTACAAAAACAGGCACCTCCTGCCCAAAACTTGGCCATGAGAGCCACAGTCTCTCTTTCAGCAGAAAAGTTTGCAAACTGGACACTGCCTGCAGATTCCCTGGCAATTCCCTTGCTAGAAAATGGGGAAGGCAAATGCTTTTTTTGTATTTGAAGGGAACATTTCATATTCAAGGAAAAAAGCTGTATTCATCTACATGGATTCCCCAGCCTAGGTTTCAAAGCCTCCTGTCAGTCAGTATCGCACTGCCAGGGTGATATCTTTTCAAAGTGACTGATTAGATACAAGCATTCCAAAGGTTTACTTTCCCTCTCCCCAGTAATCTGGTTTTGCCCACTGGAGGGGATTATATCCATCTTGGTTCAGGCATTTTCCACGAAGCAGCCCCCCGCTCCCCACTGTTGCCCATGGCTTCAGGCTCCCCCAAACTGCAAAAGAACCGTGTATTGCTGAAGTCCTGCTCTCTGCTGTTCCCTCTCCAGACCATCTTTGGGGATATAATGTCAATAATGGAAGAAACAAGACCTCTGTAGCCACTGTATCGCAGAGCTAAAGGCACGTATCCCTAACCCAGGGTCTGCAGACTTCCAGCCGCTTTATGCAGTCATCCTGCAAGAGAGCTACAATTTAATATTTCCCACTGATGCTACCCCTGACCCCCTCTTCTCCCGACCCGCAAGGGCTGGATGCTACAGCTTGGCTCAATGTAAGAGGACTGAGCTCTTCTGCCATGAGGGTTAGGAAGGGAGGGCAGCAGGAGGCAGCAGCACACAGGTGAAAGGGATGGAGTAGGGGACAAGAAAGAGTCGTTTTTGAAACTCCTCATGTTCTGCTTCACCTTTTCCCTGGCTAGGAAGGGCAGAATATTTGTTTGGCTGCATTTAGGTTGTGTGGTTTGCACGCAGGAATGAGGGTGCTGGGGTGCCTTTTCAGCATTCCCCCATGCTCAAAGCAGCTCACATTGCTTTTGTGTTCAGAAAGCACCACAAATCTCAAAGGAAGATACTCTTCAAACTCTCCTGGTGCTGGTGGCTCCCCACAGGTTTGTTGGCTCCAGAAGCAGGACCTGTCACACCCCACCAATCTCCTGCACATCCAACTGGTCAGGCTGCACACCAGGCACATTTTGGGGTTGTCTTAGCATTTTTCATACCAAACACAGATACGCTGCTGAGACCACACTGGGCTTCCCAGCAAAACTCTCCTGACCTGGGGAAATGCTAACATGCGCCCTAAACTACAGGGGGTCCTTCGCAAACCCTCCAAGGTCCTGCAGAGCCCTGCTGCACCACCATGGGCTGCTCTCCACCCTGGCTTCCCATGGGTATCAGAGGGGTCACCCCGAACTGGAGGAAGCTCAAAACAAGCTGCCACAAACATACAAAGCTGAGAGGGCACAGCAGGCAAAGGAGAGGAGATGGGGAAGTTTAATTTTATACAGTCTGTAAGAAAGGAGATTAAATGGGGAGTGTGATAACGCTATAAATACCTCCAGGGAAATACCATCAAAGGAGAAAGGGGGATTATTCAAATGATCTGGAAACGGTAAAACAAGGAGTGCTGGGGCCTGAAGCTACAATGGAAATATTCCAGGCAAGGCATTAAGAAAAACTGTCTCAGAAGGAAGAGTGATTAGGTGCAGAAATCAGCTATCCCAGCAACGAGTCAGGGCCTTATCAGAGGTATTTGAAGATGGCATAAGCATAAGTTGGGAGGAGATGTGGATGTGACCCAGGTGAGGAGGAGGGGTCAGACCTAAAAAAGGCAGTTTGGAGCCCCCTCACCCAGGATGCTCCCATCCCTGGTAGCCCTGGCTGCACGACTTCGGGGCAGAGCCCCCACCTGCAAAGAGCTGCAGACCCAAAGGCACCCGCAGGTACCAGAGCCAGTCATCCCAGATGTACGCGTTAGCGCATTCCCAGGCACTCACCATCCTCTTCCCGTCCTATCTTCCAGCTTTTCTCCACCTTTTTGCATTCAGTTCCTTACCCTATGTCCGAGGAAACTAAAGGCTAATGGGGCCATATGCTGACTTTTCTGATCCAGGATAAAATGCCATATAAAATATTCCAGCCAGCCCGCCACTGTGTAACTTGGCAGAGTAGCCTAAGTAGCTAATGAGTATAGCTAGAGTTGGCTGTGTAATTAAAAGTGATATATTTTTATATATAAATGATGAGTTTTCCATCCCCAAAGCTGATAAATTTCTCAGGCTAAATTTTCAAGCTAAGAGCCTTTTGTGGCCACTTTTTTTACACAGCACTATTTTTTTTTTCTCTGCTTCCCTCCAAAAAAAATGACCAGTTTTCCCATCTACTTAATGGGCTGTAAATACTTTTCTGCTAAGATGAAAAGTCCATTTGATTTGCATTAAATCTTCATCACTACAAGTGCTTAGCTGCAGGCTTGAGTATTGCTCAGATACTGACACAGAATCTTTTTCTGGAAGCCTCCCCTTAAAGACCCCGAGGAGGAAGAAGAAACCAAAAAGGGGGCAGTCAAAGTGAGAATGAAAACCCAAGGCACTGCTTAGTATTGCGACACAAGGCTATTGCTAGTCCTGGGGTCTCCTCCATAGCCTCGGTGCTGCTGGAGCGAGGTGCTTGTGCTGCTGCAGAGCCACTTAGAGAGCAGTACAGCATCTGCACTTCAGCCTCATGCTCTAGACAAACAAGGCAAACTGAAAACTCTCCAGCTCCCATCCCAGCTCCAGCAGAGCCAGGGCTGTCCATGCTAGCAGAGTCTTGTCCAAGGTTAAACTCACTCACCATCCCTGCAGGAGCACGATGAAGGACGAGCCTTGATCCGTGCTCCAGAACTCTTTAGAAGCAAGACCCTCAAAGGAGCCACCCTCTTGCACATGGTCCCTCTGGGCGCCAGACTGCAACACTGTGTGCAGGAGACAGCACCAGCAACCTGCTCTCCTAAGGATTTTGAGCTGCAGAGAGCTCAGTGGTCCTGCAGTCTTGCTGCCATTGTGCCCATCCTGCTTACTCTGAACAGCCTCGAACTGCTGGTCCCAGCCTAAGATTTCCATGCTCACGCACTCTGCCCTCATCCCTGGGTGCTCATCTTACCAAATCGTTACCCACACATTGCTGCTCTTCTCAGCACGTACCTTACTTTCTATAGTTAGGACTAGTATGATGGACCCATGGCTCCAAGACCCTACTTTACTGTACAAAGTGCTAGGCCTTGCAAGAGCTTTACGGCCCCAGAATAGCAGCAGAAGGTCATTACTGCCATTGTACTAATTAGGTAAAGGGGTTCTTCCTAGCGTTATACACAGCCTGAAGCAGGGACAAGCCCTCAGCAACTGGGCATCATTCTGGGGATGAACACGGATGCCCACACCTGAGCCAGCTCTGTACCACCCCAGCAGACACCAACCATCCCTGGGCAGGTCATGGTGCTTTACCACACCAGGATGCAGCCCTTGGGCAGAGCCAGCTCTGCAGCACGGGGCAGGCAGACCCCCTACAAGTGCTGGGGCACACAGTGACATCCCTGTCCTGGCCATCTTCAGCCCCAGGGGCAGAGCTCGGCTGTCACAGGTTGCTGCTTGCGCTGGAGCTGACCCATAGAGAGACTGTGAGTGACAAGACTATTCACGCATAATTTTTAAATCCCCACATGCCTCTGCAGCTCTTGGCATCTCTTAAACAGCAAAACGCTGCCCCAGCCCTCTCCCCACAGAGCATCAGCACAGACACTGGCCCAGCCAGGGCTGGTCTGTTCCCAGTGAGGAGCCAACCCAGCAGCTGATGTAATGCTGCAATTAGGACTGAGTGAAGTCAGAATTTCTGCTTCAGGCCCACCCTTTGGGTATCCTGTTGATCCCCCCAGGAAGGCAGCTCCACACTCCCTGGGATGTCCCCACACCACAGCCCATTGCTTGCTTTCCTCTCAAAACTGCCCCTACAAATCAAGAAGGCAATGCTGTCAGCAGCATGAACATGTTTATTAAGTGACAACAAGCCTCTTCCCCTCCAGCTCCCCTTTGACTCCTTGACTGCATCCATTTTTCAAGCTCATTAGCTTTCTTATTTCTCCCTTCAGCCTTCTCCCCCCTCTTACAATCCCACTGTCCAGTGAAGGGACCAGCAGCAACAAGTCAAGTGCCTCATTTACCACTCACCCAGGAGGAGCATCTGCTGCACGTTCACAGCACCGATTCCTTCTAGCCCCGTGCCAGAGAAGAGCTGGTGGAGTTTCAACGTTAACATCAGGCTCAAACCAGGCAGGCAAAAGGAAAGAGGAAGGCAATGACACCATAGGATTCCTGATGTTTTCCTAATGAAGCCAATAAACCCAGCAGACCACAGCAGAGCTGTCACACTGAGTCCCTGCTAAGGGCCAGACAACTCAACTTTAACCAGGACTCAGATCATAACATTTTTAGAGCCACTCTCTGCCTTAGTCCCAGCCCCACCAAGTCCCTGTGCTCTGTTGCTCTGTCTACATGTGTCACCTGCCAGCTGGACATGAACTCCATCACTGTCCTTTCCACCCAGAGTTCTCCTGGGACATATCCTGCCAGGGTGTCAGTGCATTTCCCAGCGTACTGCTGGGAACAACGCTATCATCAGAGGGGAAAAAAAACCATCCTCAAGCACAGGGCAGCCCTCAGTGCCAACAGCAGCCTTCACCACAGGGAGATACTTCTGAATCCCTCCATTGGAGGAATCGGTCTCTCATCTGCACTGTGATGCTCCACAGGTTCCAACTGTCAGCACAGGCCTTGGTTCCAGGTAAAGCCAGAAGAGCTTCAATTCACTGATCTCTTCGTGCAGAAACATAGCAACATCCTCACGAACGGTGTCTGCACTGCTCTCCTTTTGGCCTCCACGTGCCGTGCCAGGTAGCAGCGTTTCCCTTGAACAGTATTCCAACCTGTATCAATCCCAGCTTAACCTCCCCTGAAACACAAAAAAGGACAGAAGAAAGCTCATTGCCAGCAACTACGCGCAAGTGTGGAGAGAACAGTCCTGCCTAGCACCAAAGCCTTTGGTCCGTCCTCGAACACAGGAACGCACACGTGGGGTCTTGAGCCGCCCTTTCAGCTTTGTGCTTCAGCCTCTGATCCAGCTGTGAACTGATCTGCATCAGTGCTTAAAAGCTGCCTGCTTTGCCTTTCTTCTCAGCAAATTGCAGATGATTTTGTACGTATTGCTGATTTTTGACAGCGATGAAGAGTAAGTTCTCGAACCACAGTGCTCTCCATGGAGCTGGTGCTGAGCTCAGCACGGGGCTGCGCTCCAGCCAGAAACCCTGTTCTGATTGTCAGCTCTTCCCTTGCGAGTGCTCCCAGATATTCTGTTCTTCTTTGCCTCTTCTCCTGCACAGGCAGGACATAAAGGATTCTACGACCTGTTAAACTATTGGCATGCTGCAAAACAAGAGAGGCCATGCTGCAGTTGTACATAACGTGATCCTATCGAATCCATGTTGCCAAAAGCAGTAGCTAGCTACTGCTTGATGAAGATAGTCTGTGATCACAGTACTGAAGAGCATGCACAGGAGAAGATCAGCTACAAAACCTGACTTGCAAACCAGAGCCCAGCGAGCTCCTCTGAACCCCTGCACTGGAGAGGGCAACTCCACTGCTCTGCAGGGACCCACTAGCAGCACCAGCTCTGGGGCCTGGGCACCTCAAAATCCATCACAAGGGTGGAAGGTGCTTCTACCAAGGACCTTTCAGTGTCAGTCTAGTGCTCGAAGACAAGAACGTCAGAAGAGAGGTGAGATGGGCAGAGAAACCCTTTCCAGAAAGGGCTGATGCTCATCCTGGGCTGCCAGCACAGCATCCCCTCCCAGCTGTGGGCACAGAAACGCTCCCACTGAGGCTGTTTATTGTCTGCCATAAAAAAAGTTTCAATCAAGCTGGGACAGTAAATTCTAGTTTAAATTAAACAATCCCATTTACTCACAACGAAGGCTCTTCACAACCAAAATCGTGTGTCGGACAAGTAGTGCTTCAGAGCACAGATTTGGCTTATAGCATTTAAAGCAGCTGTCTTCATAAAAGCTAATAAAATACAGTTGGGTAATTAAAAGCTTTAATTAAAAATGCAAAGTCCAAATAGTTTCATATTAACAAGGAAACTTGTTTTGACATCTGAAATTGCTGCACAAGCTAAATTCCCGTGTATTCTCTCCAGGCTATTTAGAGTTTGCTGCGTAGCTGGAAATGTCTCCTAACTCAGCCCAATCACCATGTGTTGCTGGGGACGTGCACCAAAAATTGATGCTGCTTGTTTTACAACTTCACTTTTAATTATCACAGTCTGAGGCAGCAGTGGGCTTATTTGCATGCCAATCCCTGAACACAGCCTGGGGATGGAGCAGCTTGGCACTTCGGGGATAAAATATATAACTCCCGGGCATGGGCTGCCAAGGTAAAATGAGAGCTGAGCAGAGCAGCAGAGCCAGCTTTGGGTGAAGGTTTCTCCAGCTCTGTCCTTAGCTGTGGCACTGGGGCATGGGGCTCTGCAGTGCCACCACTGGAATCGTTGCCTGTGGCTACAAGCACCCACTACCTGGGTGCTGGGAAGTGAAATTTGGTGGGGCTACGCTGGGGATGAAGGGGGAACAGGACTGAGCCTGGTCTCGCAGCTGAACGTGGGAGGTGGGTCCATGGCTGGTCCCACGTCTACAACAGCTTAAAACGAACAAGTTTTGTGGTTGTTTCTCCTTTCTGCCCATGCCAGGTTGAACTGGAAGCACATCTCTCCTACATGAAATCTTACTTCTGGGAGGACAAGTGCGGGCATGGACACAGACAGAAACGTTCCAGGTGTAGGCACAGCGTACTGCCAGGAGAAAGGAAACCTCAGCCTGCAAAGAGATTCTCTATCCTGCCCCTGGGATTGCTGGAGACTCACTGAAGCCCAGTGCTTCTCATATCCTAATGTCATGGCTCCCCGAGTCCACACAGCCATTGGGAAGCCTCTGCTTCAGCCACACTGTTCCCTTTGGACCCTCTACAGCCGGGGCTGATGCATGGGTGCGATTTACAGCCCCTTTGCTCTACTTAGTGCGGAACACAATCCTCTCGTAACGAGTACTGGTGAAATGGCAGTAAATCCATCAGTGCACCCTTAGGACTACACATCCGTAAGGCTTAAAACCAATGGGGACTGATTTAATTGTGTAATTTGACATTTCTCATAACACAGACCAAAGAGCCTCTCTAAGCACCAGCTGTTACACACCTATCACCAGAGCAGCTCTCCTGTCAGCTACACACAGCCGCTCATTCACAGGCCTTCGGTGGTGAAGCTACCATGGACCTGGCTGTTATTGCCCTCACTGTGGAAATGGGCGTCTCCCCTCCAGCTTCATCTCTGAGACACTGGATCTTGTTAGACTATTTTATGAAACACCAGCTCTTGTCTCTCTGGGTCATAAGACAGCAGATTTCTTTTTCCATTTCACACATTTTTATAGAGGTTAAACGAGAATAAACTTAAAACATTTGGATTTCAACAGCCAATGGCTGTTGTTTTCACCTTGTCTGGTGTTTTATTTGTCTTTTTGTCCCCATGAAAAGTGTCAAAAATTAAAATCTGGCTCCTGGTCAATCCTTTGGTGAGCAGTAGAACCACCATGTGCAGATCCCCATGTCTTGGTGCCTTTTCGTTCCCTCTACCCTAACTTGCCACTTTTGTTTTCGTTTTGCCTAGAGAGCATAATGAATGTTTATCCATCACGGCCCCAAGACAGAAAGTACCTGGGATAACAGCAGTGACTTGGCATTAACACCGCACTTGACCTAGATGCATTTCTCTGCCAGGTGGCAAATAGTTTCTCCCATCCTGCCTCAGTTTCCCCACTTGTAGAATGAAGCAATGATGGACTCATCTGCAAAGTGCTTTGTAAAAGCTTCTCTCTTCGGGCTCTGCTGACTTGGAGGGTGGAAGCGCCGAGTTTCTCAGCAGTCCTTGCACCTCCACCA
>NW_009724680.1:34754-35131 GCF_000703405.1 Apaloderma vittatum | reverse complement strand
GGCCCATCCTGCGGAAGAGCAACAGCGTGTGTGCGAGGAATTTGCTCCGCTCCCCACCCATTTGTTCCCTGGCCCTGGGTGCAACGGGCTTGCAAAGGTCACTGTGGATCCCCAAAATTCCCTTCGCAGAGTACGCAGCTAAATGAACCCACATCGGGCCAGCCTTACAGCAGTCATGGGGTGCCATCAGGCTCTGAAAGCTGTGGTCACACCAAAAGCCACCAAAGGGAAGGGGAGCAGGACATCACCCAAGGCCAGGGCACCCCTCAGTCGCCCACCTTTAACGTGGGACCTCTGCGGGGTCGCGGGACGGCTTTGAAGCGGCGGGGCCAGGGGGTTGGGGGGCAGGGAAAGGGGACCGATGGGAGGGGGGGGGG
>NW_009724680.1:33812-34612 GCF_000703405.1 Apaloderma vittatum | reverse complement strand
TGCCGGTTTCACACTTTGCAGCTCCGGCTCCCTCTGGAGAAGGAAGGGCTGGGGGGTCTGGGCTGCTCCGGGGGGCTCTGCGTGGGCTCTCTCCGTGCCTCGCTCCCGGGTCTCTGTTCTCTGGGGGTGGGAGGACCGAAAGGGACCTTTCATCACCCCGGTGCCACCCTGACCCTGAGAACTGAGCTGCGGGCTGAGACCATTTATCCAGATGGAGCAGGATAAATGGTCTGTCTGCTTCTGCCTGCGCACAGACACCAGCGGGGTGAGATCAACGTGGCACACCACCATCCTTGGCAGGGGGGAAAAAAATTGTCCTGGTGGTTTTCTTTCCTTAAAAGCCAAAAGTCGGGGTAAGGGGGCTCAGCAAAATCATACTCAAGGTGGTACAGCAAGGTCATGTCATCACAAGCGACCCTGTAAAAGGACAAGGTCCTGCTGGGGTAGTTCAGGTAGACCCCTATCCTACCAAACACACCCCTTTTGAGGGGCATCTCCATATCACTGTGCCATAAAGAAAACTCTTACCAATTCTGCAGGATGGTTCAGGAGAAGTTGCTCCCCAAGGTGCAGCTGTTACTTTCTAACCCTGTCGGGTCAATACTTCTGTACGCCATGCCAAGGTAAACAGCAGCTCTGAGTATCTCAACCTCAAAAACAGTAGCGGCTAAATTACAAACTCTTGTCAAACAGCCCTTGATGCCAGTATTCAAGTCTTCCAGGATGATGTGGGTACCGTTGTTCCCAGGGAGCAGTGCTAGTCACTTTTTGGTTGTCTCCAGGCCTGCATCACATACTAA
>NW_009724680.1:14235-33781 GCF_000703405.1 Apaloderma vittatum | reverse complement strand
GGAAAGAGAAAAATAGAAAAGAGTGGTTTTGAAATGTAAGAGAAAGTTGTTTTTTACTGTAAAGGTGGTCAAACATCAAAAAGGTTTGCCCAGAGAGGTTTGGAAGTCTCCATCCTTGCAGATGTTCAAACTCAACTGAACATGACCCTGAGCAGCTTGCCCCAGCTCTTAGCGAGGGGCTGAACTCAAGAGATCCAGAGGTCTCTGCTAACCACAGTGATTCCGTGCAATTGTTAGTAAGACTTACCTAGGAACATTCTCAGTTCTGGTTATCCAATACAAGAGCTTTGTATTTAAAGTCTGCACATAACCACAGGATCATTTTCTGTGTCTGATGGAAGATACGGTCGTGCTAGGTTTCAGCCATGCACAATAAAACTAATTAACATGTGAAAAATCAAAGGCAAACTATGCAAGGCACTCAAGAAAATTAATCTGAATTGATTTTTCAAGTGGATTAAGATAAGTCACATTAAACTCCTTTGTATCATTTTTAGTAGAATTAAAATGACCATGACAAAGTTTAGTTCTCCTTAAACGAATGAAAGTAAACCGCATTCCTTACAAGAGTCTCCTACCAAGGAGTTTAATCCACCAACCATTATTTAATTTGGATTTTCCTTCCTAAGTGTGCTTAGGAGTCTAAGCCAGTCCCTGAGGCTCTCTCTGCAGTCAGTGGCAGGAGGCAGACAACTCCAGAGCGTGCTGTGCCACCACCGAGTTGTGTGTCCAAGACGGTGAGAGAGATTTCACTTGATACCTACAGAAATCTCTTACAAACCTCCACCTTGCCCTAAAAGGCAGGTCAGTATTAAAACCACCAAACTAAGGAGCTACACCTGAGGAATTCGCTCCTTGTCTCTGGTTGGGGGGCAGAGATCCGGTGGCTGGGTGGTCCAGCCGCAGACACCATCATTTTTGATCCCACGAGATCTCTACAGGAACAAAAGGAGAGAGAGAAATGATTGCGCTGCCTCTGCTCTGAGCAGGGATCACGGTACCTGGGACTCACACACTGCGGTGACAGGGCAACAGTCCCCGGCTGTGTGGCACCAGCTCCTCACATTGTTTAGCCAGTTCTGCAGAGGTTTTATGCAAACAGAGCATTTTGTGAGCACGTGCAGATGTGGGGACTGATTCCAGTTTCACGGTGGACAACCCCACAAGCAGCCTCTCAGCACTTTGAGATACAACCTGTCACTTGGGGTGCTCTGCACAGCACCCCTGTCTCCTCCAACCCACAACCACATGCAATGACGAGGACAAAGACTGGAAAGGATTCTCCAATTCTGGGATAGGCAAGTGGTTCCCACAGAGCCGGGGCTCTGATCGGACACACTCTTGGGCCTCCTAGAGGCATCCCAGCTCCACTTTGGGGCTGCCTGCACCGCCAGTTGTATGAGAAAATACTCCTGAAAACAGGAGAGCGGCTGGTTCAGCATCCCCAAGGCTGGTTCAGGATCCCCAAGGCTGGTTCAGCATCCCCAAGGCACCGCAGCGCCAGTGCTTGAGCTCCCATCTCTGCCGACATTCAGGGTGCAAAGCGCTTGTCAAGGCTGACCCCAGCCAGCACAAGCCCTTCTCCTCATCCCTGCCAGTACCTGGTTGTTTTGCCTTTGTTGAGGAAACCGGGCTGGTGTGTATAAACTGGTGGGATTTATGAGGCTCAGCCACATTCCCCTGCGTGGGTGCAAACTCATCCGGTTTACATCTTGGTGCTCGTGAGACTTCTACAGGAGACTTGAAAGGAGCTGGGATAGGGACACCGATAAAGCTCAGGCTTTCCACATACTAAATCATTATCAGCTGACTGCTGCTGTTTATCATTTTAAAGAAAGATGAAGACAAAGCCAAAGCAGGGAGGCATAAACCTCTGGTCTTTCTTGCCCTCTGCTCTAAGGTGGCATCGGAGTGAGACCCAGCATCCCTCTAGGTCTGAGGAATCCCTCCCCTCTCCCTTTGATCATCCCACAACCTACTAATGCCTCATCACAACCTGTCACTAAATCCAGGCAAGAAACAGTGCTGTCAGCTCCGAAAATGTCTTGCAAGCACCACAGTTCTCCCATTCCCTGTCAAGATGAGACCTGAAATTATTCACCAGAAGATAAAGCAGAGTTAGCTCCCGGCCTGACCCCAGTCTTGGGGGACTCACTGGGACGGTGAGTTCATGCATCTTGTCTCCAGTGAGATGAGCAGGGAGTTTGGTCTCTGTTGCTCACACTGCGAGTTCATGCCCTTTTTATCTGGCTGTTTCTCATTCTCCCTAGGTCTGACAAGAAAGTCCCTCCTGCATTTGAAACATGTTCCTAAGGGAAGTTTTATCAGAGCCTCTGAAGATTTCTGGTTTCAGCAAATCAAAAAAATTCAAGAAGTTCCTGGCCTGTTGTGCTTGCTGTCACAGCAGTCAGTATAACATTGTAGATCTGAAGCAATTATCCCAGGGAATGGGCTCTATGCAAATTTCTGGTCCTTTGCTTTTTCCACTTGGTGACAGCACAGAGCTGTTTATAAAGCTTAAAGCCTGAAAAACAGGATCTCGGTGAAGACATCATCCCTTGTTGTCCAGCTCTGCCACCCTCTCTCAAAACCTGAGAAAACTCCTTGCCAGCAATAGGAAAGAAAATATTTGTTAATAAGTGAACATAGAGAATGTGCCCGTCAGAATGCCATCCTGCTGTCCGTGATTTTAAAACCTGCTGGAAGAGGATCCACGCCATGCAAAATCTCACCTGGGGGCAGGGATTCAAACCTGTCTTCCAGCCTAAAAACTGCAGAAGGATGAAAGATCTGTCAAGCAGTCAGTGTCCTACCTCAGAGAACTGGTATGTGGTCCAGCCCTGCCACATGTTCCGGAGCATCTCAGGCCAGGTGCCTAAAACAGGGCAAGAGGGATCCCCACTGGGGTCTCTGAAGACCTGGACTCTCTTCTCAGGTCCCTTGATCCTCACACATCATCAGAGCTTTCCAGGCAGCCGGGGCGGCAGGCACAGTGCGGGATTGCCCTTTGCACGGCACCTGCTGCAACATCTGGTGAATGGACGGGACCACAAGGTTTGTTGAGCTTTCCATTCCCACGCCAACAATAACCACTTGGTTTGGAAGTGAAGGCCTCCTTCTCCCCAGGGAGAAAATGTAAATCTACACAGTAAAAAGATAAAGAGCATTGCTTTCCAAACCTCGCTTTCGCACTTACCTCTCCAACTTGATTCTGAGATCCCACCTTCGCTTGCCCAGGCTCTTCACTCATGCCCAGGGTTCTGGTTACGGAGTTCAGTGCTCTGACCCGCGGGTCAGCAGCTTGGTGTCCTTGGAGGGGCTGCAGCTCCAGCAGCTCTGCAGCCCGCTGCTCCCCAGGGCAGCCTGGCCATGGTCCATGCAGGCGAGGTGGGACATCACCACCGTCACCTCCTTGTCCAAGTGGCAGTCACAGAAGCCTCATCCTTTCTGCTCTCCTGAGCACTGGCTGCTGCCTCAGAGCCCTTCAAAACCAGCCTGCACAGCCTAAATGTGGGTGTGACATCCGCTTCTCCTTCCCCACTGATGATGTCCTCTGGGCCAGCTTTGTCCCCAGGGAAGGTGCTTCCCCCATGGCCTCACGCCACAGGGACAGGACCTTCCAGCCCTGGGTTTGGGAGCAGCTCTGCGGGGATGAGCATTCCCTAAGTTCTTCCCAAAGTCTGGCAAGCCGGTGCTGTAATCCTTGGAGGCCAGGAAGGAAAACAGAGCCACACCTGAGCTCCCCCAGCAACGCTGCAGCTTAACCCTTTCTGTCCTCACCACAGCTGGGGGGGTCCCGAGGAACTGGCCTGCTTGGCCACATCTGCCCCCCAAGTCATCTCAGCCTTCCCGTTTGCACCTCCATCCCTCTCCGCGCTTCCACCTGCAGCAGCTGGAGCATTTTTCTCCTGTTTTAACCTCATATGGAGAGCAGGAAACATACAGGAATGGTGGCTGGAAAGTACCAAAATGAGAAAAAATAACCGCCCTTTCCTATTGTTTTTCAATATTGTTGTTTGGCAAAGTTCTTTTTGGCAAAAGTTCAGTTTTTCAAGCAGTTTTTAAGTAGAGTTCACTCCAGCTTTGCAAAAAGTAATTTTCCCAGTGTTAGTTTTCACCCATTACCCAGAGCAGCGCTCACAGGTGGGGCTGGTTGAACACCCTGATGTGCTCTAACTCGGGACAGCTCTGTGTCTGGGTATGGCCTCAGTAAAGTCTGAGGAACAAAGTGAGATTTGGCTTAATAAATACACTTACCACTCTTTTTTATTTCATTTCCTAAACTTGGGCTGGTTGTAACTGAAAGCGAGAAGCAGATGGTTTCAACTGCAGAAATAAAACACGCCCCACTCAGAGGATGCTTTTCTGCGTAAATATTTGGGAAAAAAATCTCTCTCTGTTTTTAGAGCCAAATCTTTCCATCGCCCAGGGCACTCCAGCATGATCCCACGCACTGGGATGCTTTTCGTTTCCTACTCCATACTCAAATCATCAACTCGTCCCAAGCAGGAACTTGCTGCCCAGCTGAATTTCTCCAGCAATCATTTATTCTCTCAGAAAGCCAAAGCTGAGGAAAACTGGTTCTTCTGCAAGCTCATGCAGCTAGTGAAGAGAGAAAAACACACTGATAAGCATCTCTGATGGCTTCAGGATAAATTTATACATGATCTTTTCCCTAAGACAAAATATTTTGGTTATACTCTCTCCTCAGCAATTCTGCATGAAAATGAAAGTTAATGAGGTGAGGATCAAATACCCTCAGGATGGGGAAATAAACCTTGACTTATGGCAAGTTTTGAGAGGTTTTCTTTTCACAACATAAAGTCAGGTGAACAGTGGTGTAAATGGTTCAGCACGAGATTTCTCACAGCACTTTTTATCTTAAAGCACATTTTACATGCAAGGACAGAGCAACACTTGCACGTCTCCATCCTGTGATGTGACATGAGAGCCCTGAAAACACCAGACGTCTCATAGCAGGGTGAGGAGGGTTTACTGTGGCCAGGCTGAAACAAGAGGGACTGGCACCCTCAGGTGGGGCAGGAGCAGGTGCCCTGGGTGGGTGCTGCTCTGCCCAGCCCTGGGGCATCCCTGCCTGTGCCAGTGACCACAGGGACAAAACCACTCAGGACATGGGGCAGGTCTCTGTCCTCGATGATGGTTTGAGGGGTGCATAGATGCCCCACCTCACCCTACAGCAAGAGCCTGTTGACAGATAAAGTGATTAACAGCCCTTCATGCTAAAAGCTGTGCTCGTATCACAAAAGGAGAAACAATGGAATGAAAGAAATTAAACTAGCAGGGAGGAAAACATACAGGGGGCAATGCTAAAGCTAGCCAGTGTCACCACCATGCCCTGCAAGGAGCCTCCTCCAGCACCTGCTTTCAGCGGATGGAACCACAATTACCAACCCCAGCCCTGCAGCTCCTGACACTCTTGTGTCTCGAGGCAGATGGCACAAGTACTAGGCCAGGATAAAAGTTGACATAGCTAAGCATTATTCACGAGCTGACATAAAAAATTACTTATTGTAACAGGAGAATTCACCTACCCGAGATAATGCGTGGAGACCGGACCACGAGTTCTCATGAAAAATGGAATAAGGGAGAGACAAACCAGAGCGAGGGGTTGCTCTGTTCCCCCCTCTCCTCCCCACCCAGCCCAGACTCACAGCACCCAACCTCCTTGCAGAGGGGGACCCTGAATGGAGGACACATCTGCATGATAACACAGCAGCTCCTTATTTCCACCCACCTCCCATCAAAACAAGGTGTGTGGAACCGGACGATAACAATCCACTTCAAACACATCCTCCTAACCTTAGTTACCATCCATTTTCAGCAGCTCTACCTGAAAATACAAACCTGCAGGATCCCCCCTTGCTGGTGGTCACCTGGGTCACTGCGAGTCCCTCAGAAGAACCGGGGGAAGGCGCTAGTGCCTCTTTGGTCAGGAACAGAGCGAGAAACGGTCCCATGTGCCCCGTATCCAAATTTCCCAACCCACTCACTGCACTGTCTTACAGGATTTCACACACTAGATGTCAGCAGAAGAATAGAAATAGCACAGAAAGGTTTCTGGTGCACCAGCTTGGACTCGGCAATGATTTCGACCGGGCCACTAAAACTCACAACTTGACGCCAATAAATCCATTTGCCACAGCAATAACCAGCCCGGGAGGAGGGTGTCAGGGAACAGCCACCCAAGGGGAGACTCAGTGTCTGTCCCCGAGTCCTGCGCGGGGCAAGGAGCACCCCCAGGCTGACCCTGTGTCAGCAAAACCCTGAGATACTCGCAGACCAGCACTTCTTTTGCACGTACGGTTTTGGAGCGGGGGGGATATGATGCTGGCCCAGCTTCTCCAGTACAGCTGATTTAACCCACCAGCACTGCTCCTCTGCTTCTCCTGCAGACACCCTTTGAAGCTGGGGATTACGCAAGGTGGCCTGCAGGTACGACCTGCCCCTTGCTCCACCTGCAGAACAACAAACTGCAGCACCACACACCTTTCTGCGGAGCGGGACATAAGGTCCCGTGCTATCGGTGTTTGTATCTTTATAGCTGTAGCAATAAAATCAGACGGCAGCCCTTGCAGCGAAGGGGGTTGAACCTGCGCGAAGTGTGACCCCAAGGTTTTACCTGCCCTTCCTGAGCTGGGGTGTTACCCTCTCCCAGCAGCTTTTACTCACTTTTTAGACAGGACTGAGAGCTGGCCTCCTTGTACAAGAGCAGGAGAATGGATCGCTGAGCCCCAGGAAAACCCCTGCCCCTAAAATCTGCCCCTCCAGATTCAGGTGTGTACCTTCACCTCTCTCTTGAGACTGGACCTCCTGCCCAGTTTGGGCAGCGAGCATCTCACGACAAACCCTGAAACGTCCTTGAGGAGTTCCTAAACACAGAGGGGGGGTTACTGCCATGGGGTCCTTTTCCAGTTACACCGATGCTTCGAGATCTCAAATGCTTTGGGGCATTCATAATTTTCCTTCTAGATCATGTTCTTACAGCAGCTAAACTGGCCAAAAATTGTGTTGTCCACAGGGTAGTGCACAGAGGTAGCCTTTCAAAGACAGCATCCCACCACCAGATTGGCTGTCCTCCTTCACCCCAAGCCACCTCCATCGCTCTTGAAACCACGGGTCGCTACTCGCCGCCAAATTCCTCCTCCTGGCTAATGCCCTGGAGACAGATAGGCTCTGCAGGTTCTCCCACCCAAACCTCTCCCAGATAATCGGTCTCCCCTTTCCCAGGGTCTAGTATTTCAGACCCTCCCCATCCGATCCCGAGGTGTCTCCCCGTGCACTGACCCTGCAGGACACAGTTCAAAGCCTCCAACAGGAAAAACAGGAAAAGCTGCCCCGGCTCTCTCCGTTGACATAGTTTCGGTCTAGTTCTTGGTGTCAAAGGAGGCATTCACCTCCACCTCTACTCGTGGGTCCTGCGTGCCACCTGGTCCCGCTCAGCAGATGCTGAGAGGCCCCTAAGGGAGGACAACCACCAGCACATTCACGTGTGGCCCCAAGTTAGGGAGCTCCTGGCAGGTGCCATAAATCCCTGGCGTTTGGGGCACCAACGCTCTGCCCTGCTCCAAACTCTGTGCTTAACGGGAAAATATTTCTGCCCCCTCCACGACTCGGTACACCTCAGGGAGGCACCGGAGCCCATTCAGCATGTCCCCAGTGCCAAGGGAGCAGGGAGCAAACACCATGAGGCTGTGGGGTGTGAGATGAAACTGTCTCTGGGTTTACAGCCAGGAGATGGTGACTCAGCCCTCACAGGGCAGTGATATTCGGCAAGTGTGGAGCCTCACTGTCTGCAGCACTGGGACAGCCTCCAGCACCATCACGTAGATGAGGCCATGGCATCATGGGGAGCTCAGGCACTTGGGCACATACCTGGCACATATGTCGGGAGCATGGCCCCACCAGCTTCTGGCTCTGGTGAGGGACAAGGAGGGATGCAAATCCAGGATCCTCCACTCTACTCTAAGGTACCATGCTGCAGTTAGGCAGAAATTTGGAAATTCCTCCTGCAGGAGGCCTGTCACCATCCAGAACACCTCAGTGCTCATGTCTCACCTTGTGACTTCCTCACTGCCAGCAGTTACCATCTATTAATCTTCCCCTGGCACAGCCCTGGCCTCAGACCAAGAGCTGGGGAGCAGATTTTCATGACAGACAGGGGGCCGCCGTTCCCGTTGAGCAGGTTCATGTCTCTGCTCATCCGTGGGGCATTTAGCTGGTGCGCCAGCAGAGCAGCGCCCAGGGAGGGGACTCGTGCCGTCTGTCATCCCTGACTCATGTGGAAGGGTGACACATTGGCAAAGTCTGGACCTGGAAGAAGGCACAAAGAGCACAGGTTCTGAGCATCTCTGCGGGCGTGGGGTCAGCACAGCATCCTGGCCACCACCACCTGATACCCCTGCAAAAGGTGCCCCAGCGATGAACCACTGATCCCTTGGAGATCAGGAGCTGTGCCACTCCACCAGGGACACAGGGATTGAGCAAATCCCCCCAGCATCCTGCAGACCCACAAAAACAAAGCCTCAGCCTCCACAGGCTGCACTAAACACCTTATTATCACCTTCACTGAGATTCCAGCCCCACTTCCAACCCCTCACCTACCGATTTCTTCCAGCTGCTTCACGTGTGATTTCCACGAGGTGGTTCAGCCCCTGGTTCATGCTCATGAGAGGCAGCGGGTGCAAGGCAGCCCATCTGCAGAGCAGGGCCGGCAGCGCTGCCTTTGAAGAACCTCAGCCTGACTTTTGGCTTCTCAAGAACACAACCACAGAAAAGAATTTCTCTCCCCAGGCCTCATCTGGGGGGGCCCTTGCTCTGAGGTCTCAGCTTCCAGCATAAAAGCAGGAAATTCTTCCAGACCTAATGCTGTAACATGAAGCAGGCACATGTAAAGGTCCCCTCTGGCTCTGCCGTCACCCGTCTCTTCAGATGGCACCAGTCCCACCTCCAGAGACTTTCTTGACTGCAGTTGCAGAAGATGCTCCAGCTCTCCCATGTCTTCTGCATCCTCCAGCTTTTTCCCACATCTCTTTCCCACTCCTTATGCTGCTGTTTGCTGGGTCTGTCACCAAATCCATCACCATCACACATGGATGGAGATTTCCTGTGGGTCACGGACATCCTATTGTTGGCCTCGTTCTCAGCCTCCTTGTCTGCGCATATGCTGTCGCAGCACTCAACAGCATCTGTCCTTCAGAAACCACTTCCACAGCGGATATCCACCTGGGACCTTCTGGCATTCACCCCCCATCAACAACAGGCCAGTGCATCCACAGGTCAGTTGATCTGTCAGCTTCACAACCAGACTGTAACGGTGCCCAAGTCACGCCCAGACCAACAAAAGACAGGCCAATATCCTGTCCAAGGATGCTCTCAGCATCCAAGCATCCGAGGCAGCCACTATCTCCCTCCCAGATGGGGGAGGTAGCCAGTCCACCCAATTCACTTGAAGATATTTCCCCAGGGCTGGTGGGACACAGAGCCATGACACATCTAAGCCTAAGTCCGGGCAACGCTACATAAATATGTTGGCTTGGACCAACTCACATCCCTTCTTCCAGATCAAAGCAGCTATGAACAAGCTAGGAATAACAAGGACATGTCAGCCCCACTCTAGGATCATGAAGAGGAGGGTCAGGAGAGGGTCCTGCAGCCCTTTCACCCCCCTGGCCCTGCTCAGGGTTGCTGCCAGCAGCAGTCGGGGTGGCACCAGTTGCGCCTCCTGCTCTGGCAAGGAGGAGAGGATCAGAGCGCAACGCCAGACAGAGAGAAGCAGCCCTTTCCCCTTCCTCCCCCCACCACAGGGCAAGGCAGCAGCCGCTTCACGGCTTAATGTGAACCAGCTTTGGTAAATATAATGAAATCATAAAAAGAGGGGAAATCTTAGCACTCGCGCACCAAAAGCGTTTGGAGACTCTCACGCGACTGTACTTCCCTCTCAGCTAAACTGACGTGAGCAGTGCATGGACCCTGATTCCCATGGGAACTCGTCCACTTGCTGTTTATCTTCAATGCAATAAAAACGATATTAAAAATAGACTGTGAAGTAGAAGCAGCAGGAAAAAAAAAAATCAACACCTGATGCTGTTCCTCTCCGTTGTCTGAAATCCAATAGCTGAGCTCTGGGAGCAGGCATGTCCATGCAATTACAGCTCAGACACTCCCCAACCTTGTCTTGAACAGGAGCTGAAACCAAATTAAACTTCTGAAGAGCTGAAATGTGTTTGTTAGCTTACTGAAACAGCAGGTAAGGGGGGTGCCATCTCACCCTGAGACCTCAGCTGCTTCAATCTGATCCCCACTCATGCAACAGAGAGAACGGATGAAATTATTGAAAACCACGAGGCATTAAGGTGTCTCAGTAAACAGCAGCCTTATATAAATATAAATGCTGCAGGGAAGCCTAGCTTTATAACACTCAAACACTGCCCAAACTACATAAGAGAGGGAAAGTGGTCGTAAAAGGCTGAACCCAAGTGCCAGGTGAGCGGGGCTGTGCCCCCAGGCAGGCTGAGGTGTGCAACGCAGACATGTTTCCACACTGGTTTGTTGAAGTTTTGAATTAAGACTGGAGGGTGAAAAGGCAACAGGCTTGGAAATCACTGCAAATCAAAGGTGGGGATTGAGCAAGGTGTTAGTTCATCCTCACACCAAGTCTTGGGTTCAGGTCTGGACCCAGTTTTGCCAGGCACCGTCTGGCCGGGCAGCACCTTTGCTGTCACAGAAGTGAAGTTTTTTTCAGTCGTCACTCACTTTTATTCCTTTTTACAAGATTTAGTAACACTCCCATAAACAGGTTTTTAATGCAATCCTTTTTCTCTGACACGCTGCATGTTAAAGATTAGCAGAGGCATTTTATTGCAGGTAATAAAGAACCCTGATGTCAAATGTTTTAACAAGCCAAGTGCTCCATGGGAAAAGCCCAAGGGGCTCCAAATGCATTTCTGCTCTGTAGCCTCTGTGAGGGAGAGGGGGCAGAGATAGGGAGCTTTCTGGGAAAATAGCTCAGATTTTATCTATTTTTTTGGAAAATAAGGACAAGACCACAGCAACTCAAACCACATTGACCATTCTTGGGAGCAGCTACCAGCCACGCTTCCCAGTCAGGCAATTCTCGCGCTCGGCGCAGAGCTAGCTGTTCCCCCCAGTACCTTCGTGGATTTGTGCAAGGGAGATGGCTATCTTCTATGAAAATTTCAAGTTTAGCTTTGTCTTTTGGAATCTGCACCTTATCCTCCCCGAAAGATCCTCATGGACCTGTCCACAGTGAGGAGCAAGCACCAGGCCAATGCTACGAGCATGCAGGACCCACGGGTACAAGTGCCACGAGGGGTTTTTTTCTTCCCCCTGCGATGTTTTTTTCCCCCCCCCCCCAGCCACAGCAGCTGGGAGGAGGAGGAGGTTGTGAAACCCAGCAGAGTAGCACATCCTCACACCACCCTCATAAAACACAGCAGAGAAAGCGCCACTCGCCGGGGGGACCTCAGCCCAACGACAGGCGTGGAAATGAGCCTCTGCTACCGTTTGGCCAGAGCATGTCGGGTTCCATGCTGGGGACAGCTGGGAGAAGCGGGGCTTGGCAGTCCTGCCCGCTGCTCCCCGCAGCCTCAGCTTTTCCCACTTTTGCCCACTCGTATGTACACCCAGGATCCCTAATGGGTACCACATGTGGAGCAGCACTCCCACGGCATCCCCCACCCAGCGCAGGAGGGGGACGTGCTGCCGAGCATCGCGTTGGACTCGCAGAGGAGAAAATTGGGCGGCCGCCATCCCAAAAGCATCTGGGGACAGGCACGCCGCCCCCATGCCGGATTAGGTTTCCGCGCCTCGGCTCGCTTTCAGAGCGGGGCCGCAGCCTGGGAAACCAGGAGGGGACACACACACACGAAAGCAGCCCACGCCGTCAGCGGGGCAGCTGCCAAAATTATTGCTGCCCACGGATTGAAAAGGAAGAGCCTCGTGCCGTTCCCCAGGAGCCCAAACCCTTTTTCCCTGTTCCCTTTCCCCTCTCTTCCCCCACATGCTCATCCTGTCCTGCTGAGACGTTGTGCAAAGACTCATCCACACCAGTCAGGAAGGGTTTGCACCCCTGCTCTGGCTCCTCTCACAGGCAGGGAAAGGGGTCCCACAGAGCAGAAGTTATGTTTGCAAACAGGTAACACTGCTGCTGATACTGCCAGTAAAACCAGGGCAGCAGTTTGGGCTTGCAGAGACTTGCAGAATCACCACTGCACGGGGATACCCCACCATGAAACCCTCGATGCCCTCCTGCCTTCTGCAAGCCTCACTGAAATAAGCCGAGCCGTTTCTTCACTTTCCCATGACCGGATTCCCCCCAAACCAGCAGAAAACACGTATGCTGATGGTAATTAATCTGACAAGAAGTCAGGAGACACTGATTAACTGTCTCATATCACTGGGGATCAGGGATAATTGCAAAGATAGACTCCTTTACAAAATTGGCAGACAGTCTTAGTGTGCTTAGAAGAGATGAAGGGAGAGATAGCCACGCTTGTACCTTGAGATTCACCGAGGTCTCGCAGCGGTGATTCTCCACCCCTGCCGGAGCACACACAAACATGCACACATCCCGTGTTCTGTTTGCAGGGCTCCCCAGGGAAGTGGGACAGGCAGGCAGATGTGCTGGAATCACTTTGGGCTGCCACCCCAGAGGAACATGGGGACACGGGCACACCCTGGGGAAGGAAAAAAGAAACCAAACATTTCCAAAAGCTCTTAGCACTGGCCCATCCCTGAGCCCAGTGAGGTGAATGGTCAGTGGGACAGAGGAGTTACTCCACTACTGAGCTCTGACAGCAACAGACTCCTGTGGTCCAGGTCCCTCTTGCTGCGACCCCGATGGTCTCCTCACTCAGCTGATGGGAGCACTTTCCTAAGGCCTCTGGAGGATCATTTATCTCTTTCCACAGACTGATTTAGGCACTTCCACCAATGTCATATATATATACACATATACACATAAATATATATATATATGGTTTGTAAAAATGCCGCCACAGCCCAGCACTTCTGCAGCCAAGTTTCTTTGGGAGTTAAGTCAGCAGCCATCAGTTTCTCTGCCATCAAGTCCTGCATCACAGATCTCTACAGATGGCTCTGATTAATCTGATTTCTCCCACTGCCTAAATTTCTGGGAAAATGCCTGGAAGTCCTATTTCATACCTTTTATTAAGCCTTTAGCACCTGCTTCAAGGAAATTTGAGGGAGCTTATAAAAATAGCAGAGCAATGCTTTCTGCTTTCCATTTTGATGCTAGATAGGAGACATTCTGAAGGTAGACACTGAAGATTTGGGCTGTTTGGCCACCTTCTGAGAGCAGCATCACCCTGGAAATTAAGGAAACTGTGTCCTTCAAGAGCAGCAGCCTGTAGGTGATGGTGTATTTGCGTAACAAATGTGAGCAGAATACACCAACCAACCCTAAAAGGAGCAGAAAATTGGAAAGCTTTGTAAGGAAAAAGATTTTCCAGCAGCATGAGAGAGTTGCATCCTGGAAGGCCATCAAAAGCCAAGATGGGAAGGCAGAAACAAGAACACAGTGCCCCATTTGAGCTCGTTGCAAAGCCCAGGGAGCTTGGAGGAACCACAGCTGGAGCTCAGCACCATTGCTGTGAAGTTCTCACTCCCGATCTCCAACGCAAAGTGCCTGAGAAACCCGTCCTGGCAGCTTGAGGCTGGCAGTTGCTGAGCAGCCAGGTTCATGCACAAGAGGATGGTTGTCCTTGGGAAATCACCGCGCTGCTGGAGGGACAGCTCACGTAGTCAAAAAGGACCCATCCTGGTCAGACAAGCTTCTCACCTGCCTTCACACCCCCCTTTCTCAGGTTTCTTTTTGCTGGGGTAAAAGCAGGACTTCCACCATCAATTCAAACCTGCTAAAATAACCCCAAGAGCTGTCTTCCAGCTCCCAGCACCGCTCACCAAAACAGAGCTTGCTGGTCGTTGGTAAACTCTTGCTAAGGAGGAAAAAATGCCTTCCAGATGGGCCTGGAAAGTGAGGGCTTTGGAATGTGAGCACTTTTTTTTTTTTTTTTGCATACACACAGAATTGTACAACAAGTATAAACACTGCTGTGCTGCACAGAGCTGTCCTCAGCCCAGAACCCTGGTTTAGGCAAGAAGGTGGTTTTGAGGATCCAACAAGATCCAGTTTCCCACTGGTGCTACAAAGGGAATACAACTAGTGGCCAGATTCTTAACTGCCAGCAGATGGCAAGAGGAACAGTACACGAGCTTCCCACACAGTATAACTCGTTGCACGGAAGTAATCAGATCCAAATGAGTTTGCACTTAGGGCTGGTCTCCCCAGCAGCCCAGTGCTTCCAGTCTGCCACCGCCTTCGCAGCCGGGGAGCTCTGGGGTCTGTCGCACACGTCAGCTACTTGAGGACAGCCCTCTCCATGTCCCACGCTGTGCCTAAGTGAGAGGCATACACAGTCCCTGTGTATATTACGTCAGCTACAGCATAAATATCTTCTCTGCAATATTCAAGCTAACGTAGAATCCTGCAAGGTCAGAATCCAGCCAGTCTCAGCAAAACACTCAAGCACATACTGGATTTCAAACGTGTTCCCGATCTTCCTCTAAGCAGAGGGGACTGCAGCTTTTACCTCGGTCTGCTGCCCAGCTTGTGTTCCACTTTTCACCATATTTGATGGTTCAGCGTATTCACAGGTTCAGGAGGGGGAGTGATGCTTGAGCCATCACTAGCAGCTTCTGGAACAAAAAAACAGGCTCAACTGCCTGCCCGAGATTTAGTCAATACTCTGCTTTTAGCTGTCAGCACGATTTTTTGATCCTTTTTTCTGGTAGCAGTAGATGAGTGAAGTTGACACTCAGTAACCCATCTGCCACTACACATCATCTTCCCAGGATAACTCACGAATCTACGAGGACTTTGTAGCCAGCATCCATAATCCCACAGCCCATCCCCAGGTCCGGCATCACCACCGCTTTGGCTGTGCCTTTAGGGGGATTTTCCTTTTTTCTCTTAAACATAAAAAGCTGAACTTGGATGAGAGATCAGAGGGGCTGTGCTTTAGCTGGGCAATCATTAGGGTTTACTGAGGCTACACAGGCTCCGACAGCAACAGCAGAGTCGTGTCTGTGACCAAACCAGCCTGGGCTGCGGCTCAGACTCAGAGCACGGGGATGGCTGTGGCTGGTTTGGGTTTGGGGATGGCTCTCGATTGCTGTTAAGCAGCCCAGGGATAAGCTGACCTCACTGCAAATGCGGTCAGTGGCATTTTGATCTCAAAATTATTGAGGGCATCTGCTCTGACTGGAGCAACCTATCAATTTTCTTTCCTCAGAGCTGCCAGCATTTCTCTTCCTTTCAGATCTAAGCCTGCAAAAAGGCAGAAATTGCACTGTCGATGGATCCAAAAGGAAAGCTTCAGGTGAAAGGGCTGAGCAGGGCTCAGAGGTGCCAAGGGATTCTCCATCCCTGGTGGCTGAGGATGCTGGGCAGGCACATCCAACTCTCTAGGGCACAGGGAAACCAATTCCTGTCTAAACCGTGATTTCTCCCATCATCACAAACACAGGATGAGCATCTGATCTGAAGCAAAAATTAATAAAAGAACTGCAGAGGGGTTTCTGAACATTACACATAAATGCCAGAATGATTTTTTAGGGACATCAATACCATTTTCTTCTCAAATTTATTTAAAAAAACACCAAAAAACCCATCCCACAGTGAAAATTACCACAACATTGAGAGCAAGCTGGAGGTGAAATCCCTCTCCTTGAGAATACACCTTCCCCTCCTCGGTGATCCCCTGGGGGAACAAGGGGTCCTGGCCTCACTACACCTCCCTTTGCCCCATGTCCCTCTGTCAGCAGGAGCCACCCTATGGTGAGCTCCCTGAGTAGAAATTCAGACTTGTCCTACCAGCAGCTTCACCAGCACCACAAGGAGCAAGAAAACTCTGTGTCTGCTTGGGCACGAAGATGTGAGCTCCTGCCTTGCTGCAGGGAGAGGGTTTGGCAGCAGCCAGGCCTGATGGCTGGTTATTATGCCCCTGCATTTAAATCACAGGATAATCAGACAATATGACCTTAAAGCTGCCTAAAAGGCAAAGTAAACCTTCCTGCTAGGCCAGGCGTTCCAAAGCCTTATTATGTTCTTTTTTTTTTTTTTCCTCCTCCTATTCTGGTACTTTGTTGCTTTGGGCATGGGCCAGGTCTCCTGTCTGCATAGGGCTTCCCTCCCCTCCCTTGGTGTTTTCTCTCCCCAAGTGAGATGGAGAGATCAACCAAACTGAAAAATCAATTAAAACCACAGGTCAGTGCTGTGCTCCAGGTCGTTGAGTCCTCCAAGGCAGGGCTGAGGCTCATCCACCGCAGCCAGGAACCCGCAAAACCTCATGGCTGCAGTTCCCAGAGGCATCTCTGAGCTGATTTCTCTGCAGGGGGCACCAGTACTGTCACTGGCCTGCTCCCATCACCCTGACTCAACCCTCCTCTACCCACTGCCTGCAAAGGAGAGGCCATCCACCATCACATTTCCAGCCTGGCAGCAGCATTCCCAGTGCCGACAGCACCACTGTCGCATTCCCACCTCTGCTCCACCAGTACAGCATCCCCACAACATCACTGCCATCAGCTCACATGGCTTGGATTTTAGCTGGGGCAAACCAAGACACCAGAAGCAAAATCAGCACAGAAAAGCCATCAGGACCTGCCTGCCCTTGCCCTGCACCCAGACACCATCTCAGCTCACTGGGATTTTCTGCTCCCTTCATATAGGGGCAAGAGAAAAAGGGTCAACCAGCTTTACCCAAGAACACCACACATACCCAGCAGCCTCTCAGTGAGGCACGAAGGTTTTGATGCTCCTATTTTTTTTGGAAAAATACACCGAGAAAGCAGAAAGCTGAACGCACAGCCAAGGACACGCAGTTTGCAAAGGGCAGGGTGATGGAGGTGCCGTCCCACTCCCAGCCCTCCAGCATTACCTTCTCTAAGAAACAGCGCGGGAAGGAGGAAGACAAACTCCAACACATCATCAGAGACCTGACACTAACCTGAGCTGAGCACAAAGCAGCTTCCCTCTCCGTGTCCGGACTCCATAGTCTTGCAAAGTTGTTGTCCTCCCCCAAATCAGGGTGAACCACTTTCTCATCGCAGCCAGATGCGCTCGTGGTCCAACCTTCCTGACCACGGCCAAGGGGGGTGGCACAAAGGTCGGTGTGACTGTGCCCCAACGTGCCTGTCCACAAACAGGGCAACTGCGTGAAATTTCCTCAGACAGCTCTTTTCCACGCTGGCCAGCAGATGGGGATGGAAGAGCAGCCAAGGTCTGATCCCCGGGCCACCGTGTCCCTCCAGCCTGGCTGTGTCCTGACGCCTGCCAGCGCTCCAGTGGCACCAGCTGTGCTCTGAGCAGGGGACATAGGGTCTCAGATTGGGGCTGCGCGATTTGGAAGCAGGAAAATCACCCAAAAGCTTAAGTCCCCACTCCAAGTGTAGGTGATAAACCCTAAAAAAACTCCACCATATGTTCATGGGGTCCCCTGGTAGTCCAGTGCAGGGAGACTTGTCCTCACCATGGATGTCCCCAGTGCAGGTCCAAAAACTCATCCTCCTGCCTGCAGCATAGCATCACTACTCAGTGAAATCACAGTGCCAAGCATGGCTCCTAATGGGAAAGAGAGTCCCAAGAGCCCGTCACACACCTCTGCTTGCCTGTACCTGCATCCTGTAACCCCTCCGGAGCACACTCAACCCCCACCTTTCGGATCTATTCTTTTTCAGCCACGATGCTGCATAGCATCACTACTCAGTGAAATCACAGTGCCAAGCATGGCTCCTAATGGGAAAGAGAGTCCCAAGAGCCCATCACACACCTCTACTTGCCTGTACCTGCATCCTGTAACCCCCTGGAGCACACTCAACCCCCACCTTTCAGATCTATTCTTTTTCAGCCATGATGCTGCATGAAGGGGAGATAATGTGGAAACCCCAGAGAAAGTCCAGAGACACAGAGAGAACTCCCTCAGACAGTGCTCCCCCACTGATGGGTGGCCAGATGTTTTGGATTCCCACTGGATCCTTGCCTTCAGGATTCACCCAGAGGACGAAGGTCACGCTTGAGCAGGATGGGCGACAAGAAATGACAGGAAACTTCCCAGCAGAGCAAAGGGAGATGTGGGTTTCCGCGGGGTACTCGTGTCTTCTGACCCCCCGTGCCAGCGCACAGGGCTTTCCCCACTGGGAACCAGGCAGCCAGCTCCCAGCAAACCCCAAAGCTGCCTGCTTTCACCCTCCGAAATAAAGAAACAGGAGTGAACAATGAGTGACACTCAGTGCCCTGCCCCTGAGCTTTGCCATGTCAGGAGCCGTCATTATGTCGATGTGTGATTATACCATTAATTACTGACCATAAAGCTCTAAAGAAAACAGACCTGAAATGAATATAGTGCGGGTGCAAAGTCCTAAGAGATAACTCTTTGGCTGCTAAGGTAATGTGGACTGAGCTGCATTTTTCTAAACCAAAATTGAATTTGTAATGAACTCTCCTTGTTGCCTAAGTCCAACAAAAGACCTTCCTGCATTTAATACCGAAAAGGGATGTCTCCGAGCTGCCATCAAACGACAGAGGCTTACAAAAAGCCAACTGGAGCAGAGCGGAGGGACCAGAATCCCAAATGTCTCTTTGGGCTCAGCAAGGCTCTTGTTTGAGTTTGGATTTGCTGCACACTCAATGTACATCCCCGAGCAAGCCACTTAATCTGACCCTGGCCCGAAGTTTAGCTGTCTGTCAAATGTTAGAAAAGGGCTTTGTCTCCCTCACAAGGACTTGGAGGTTTAATTACCGGCTGTGCCAAGATGCCCTTAGGTGGAAGCTGCAATGCAAATGCAAAGTATCATTATTGGAGCTTAGCAAATAACTCAAATGTTTTTCTGCAGCAACTCCCTCGAAAAGAAATTAGATTCCTTTCGGGTCTGTTTGGGCGTCTTTCCAGGGTCTCTTGTTGTGACACTCACAAGTGAGTGGTGAACTAAGAATATGAAGGTAATTCACCAAAAGTCAGTGCCTAGCTCCTAAACCTGAGCCTTCGCACGGAGCCTTGCTCCCGCCGCAGCCCTTGTCTGACCGCCCGAACCCGACACCGAGAAAGGCAGGTGACGACAGGGTTGCACCCGGGGAGGGCAGCCTGCAGCAGAACCCACCCCACCCGAACGGGCCAGCGTCTCTCAGGAACCTGCAGACATCAGCCCCTGCCTCCCCGCACCAGGTCCAGTGTGGATCCCCAGGGACAGATCCCAGCCTGGGCAGTCCCAAGGCCTCGCTGAGGAAGGTGGGCATCACAGATCAGAGAGACGAGGGAGAGGGGCTTTGCTAAAAACATTGTCACGGGAAGCCACCCTTCCCCATCGGCTCACGCTCTGCAAATCCTGATGATTTAAGCCATTTCACACTCGTCTCTGTAAAGTCGGGGACGAGCATTTGTGTCATAAATTCTCCGGGATGGCTATTCTCCAGGGTCGAGCAGTTGCC
>NW_009724680.1:0-14210 GCF_000703405.1 Apaloderma vittatum | reverse complement strand
TCCCGGCTCCCGCTGTAACCACTCAGTACCTTCCTCAGCACCACGTGCCGGGTGGCAGCTGCCCCAGCCCCGTCCCAGGGATGCGCGGGAACGTCCCCGCAGCCCTGACCTCCCTCCCAGGCTCTATGAGTGGGAACAATGCGGAGGAATATTTTCAATTAGCTTTACAGAAAACATTTGCCTGAAACTGGATGCTGTGTGAAACTCCTGAACTCTCCTTTTGCTTTCAGAGCTGGGGGCGAGGGAAAGGGTGGGAGGCGGGGGAGGAATTGGAAGAGCTGTTAATTTTTTCAGATCCGAGCTGGGCGGCTTCAGAGCACATGTGGCTTGGCCAACCGGAGCCACAGTGTGATTCAGAAGCCAGCAGCTGCCACCACACGCTACACCCAGGCTGCTCCACGTGACCCAACCTAGGACACAAAAGCTGAGCACTCGGGCACCCACGCAGCCCTTGCACATCACACGTGGGCCACCACCATGGCACGCGTTACCTTGGTGGGTGCTGGAGTGCAGATGCAAGGTAAGAAGCACAACAGGAGGAGGGGAGCTGGACCGCCAAACACCTCCTGCAACCCAACGCTTTCTTGTTACTCTGAGACTAAACCTGCCAGAGCCCAGCAGCACCTCAAAGCCCACATCCTTCCCCTGCGCTCTGACGAACACGGCCTTAGTGCCAGTGAGTCAGATCACTCCAACAGCCCCAAACTTGTGACAGTGTGCCCGGACAAGGACACCCTGCTCCTCAGACACCGCAGTTTTCCTGCCCCAGAACACAACTTATTCCATCTAATTAACTTCTCCTTCACCCTGTGGCTGATTTCTGCACTAAGTCAAGACTTCACAGCTTCTCCAGCCTACCAAGCTGGCAGCACAGACTTTTGTTTCAGCACTCACCTTTCCCTGCGCAGCCGGCAGCCCAATTTGCCTCAATTCACCCAAAAGGCACCAGCAGCAGCCACAGCACCGAGAGCAGCACTGCAACTAAACAGGACTCCTGTCCCACTGCAAATTCCTTTGAGGTTTTATTTGTTTGGGGTTTGTTGGTTTTTTTTTAAGGAATACCAGCAATTAGGAATATGGGAAGAGTTTGTACTTAATTTGTTTTTCCTCCTTTGGCTGGGTGTTTCCTCCCCAGATGCCACCGTGCAAAGGTGCTTTAGCCTCTGCACTTCTCTGAGGGCTCTGAAGCATTTTCAGCCCCCACTGCAGAGCAGAAATGCTGTTGGGGAGAGATAAGGATGGGGAGGGGTCGTCTGCAGCTGATGACTCTAGATGCATCATTTGGGACAACTTGGGTGTGATTTTGCAGCAGTATTGAGCTTCCACCCCCTTCCTAACAGCTCCATACACCACTTTTCTCTTTGGTGTTCCCAATGCACGCCTGGTCCTCCGTCTGCAGATGTCCTGATGCTTGTGTGGCCCACGCCTGCGCTTTCAGCCCAGCCACAGCCATTACAAATCCCTCGTGGCCTCGGCACGTGGTTTCTAAAAAGATGTATCTGCCACGCAAGCCTGCGATGATGTGAAAAAGTAAGAGCATTTATAATTAAAGAAACCTGTTGCAAATTAGTTAACAGCACAAGCTCGCATCAAGGCCAAAGCTATTAACAGTTTGAAGCTGCTCAGCCAAGCCACACTCAAGCCATGACAAGTCAAAAAAATAAAGTTAATAAAATATCCTTGAAACGAAACACAGGTCATGTACTCCATCTGCATATTTATAAAAGCCTAGCCTAATCCAGCCAAAATTCCCAAAAAAAGAGATCTTGCTGGTCTTTGATCCTGCCTGTGCTTCCTCAGGGAATATTACTTTGCCTTCAGCAAAGTTAGATGGGATTAAAATTCACCTCAAAAGGAGCAAGATGGGCACTGGGGAGGGAAGTGACCATGAGCTGTCCCTGTGAAGCTGCGTGATGCTGACCGCGCTCTGGGGAAAGCTGCTGGGCACACTCCGGCAGCGCTGCCAGGGCAGCCAGACCTCAGGCCCTCACACATCTCCCGGTTGAGGTCGGGTTTATTGCAGAACCTGCCAATCCAGCATCAAAATCTGTGATTAGATGTTAGAAGCAGAGAGCTCCACTGCCCCAAGCATCCAGGTCCCTCTGCTGAAGTCCAGCCTAGAGCCTCAAGGCAGGACATGAAACTTTCTTTTGTCAACTTTGCCCAGCACTGTCTACTGAGCTTTCTGCAAACATCCCATCTGCCACCGTCACCTTAAGAAACCCCCCTCACACCACCAACAGGGGGAATGAAGGTGAGGAACATCCCTGAGACTCTGCACCAGGATGGATGCTGCAGCAGTCTCCTGGATCAGATCATTCCCTGCTGCTGCTAAGCCCAAGCTCATGCAATGCCCCAAGACTTGGTTTCCACAGAAAGCTTGGCCCAGGGAAGGCAGCCTCCCGGGCGATGTGACTTGTGCCCTGGGAGCCCCAAGGAGCGACACGAGCTGTGAACCCCCTCTGTGTCAGAGCACCTGGGTAGCTATAAACCCTACGAGTTGTCAGCAAGCTCCCTCCCAGCAAGGCGAGGAATTTGGCAAGGCAGGTGTGAAGGAGCGTGTCTCAAGGCTGGAGATTAACAGCTTCACCCGGGCTGAAGGTTGAGAAGGGAAGGAAAAAAGTCTCCAAGTCATCAGGGCTTGGAAATGTAAGATGGTCCTCTGCAATAACAGGGGCTACTTGTTGCTCCATGCGTTTGCAGATATCAATACTTGTGCAAATACAAGGGAAACCGCTAATATTATCTGCTGAAAAAATTGCCCAGGAAGTGGCTCGAGAGATTATCATCATCTTGGTTACGGGGCAGTAGGAAAATGTGGTTTCATGCCAACATGACCAGTGGTCTCAATGCGTTGAGGTCAAGTAGGGGGAATTAAAATGGAAGAACGATTAAGATAAAATAATAGTTATAAAAAACCTCTGGTCTAGACCGAGTACTGGATAGGATGGCTTAAACCTCTCCTTTCTAATCAGGATCTGCAGATCAGCAGAGCTCTATGAGAACCAAAGCAGTGACACCAAACCCCAGCCCAGCTGCCCAGTTTGCCCAGTGCACATTCCCAGTACAGAGTTGGTGTGGCACTGCCGCCTGCTTGCTGTCAGCCTGAGCAGCAGTCCCTCCCTGACTGTCCCGTCCTGCAATTCCTCCAAGAGCCACCTCAGACACTCTGCGTGATAACCAACTTCCAGAAGAGATCACAAGGGACACCTCACTGCAGCACACGCCATCTGAAAGTCTGTGCATCCCCTCAGGTGACGTCTGTCAGCAGAATTCAGGCTCTGGCTCTCCTCCTGATTTTGAAATCCCTCCCTCAGCATCAGTGTCCCTTGTGTGAGTCAGGGCCCTCACTCACAACGATGAAAACAATCCTTCATCCCTCTGGCGTGTGCCTTTGCGCTCTGGAGACAGCGGATTGCACGCTGTCACCGCGCAAATATGCAAGTTCCTCACTCTCTTGGCTGCAGGGAGAATGTGAACAGAGCCAGTTACCACTGAGGCTCAGAGATCAGAAGGTAAACCCAGGGCGACGAGCACACGCACACCAGCCAGCACACACTCGTCCTTGTAGACATGAAGCTTTCTGAATTTTTTGTCAGCAGTACAGGAGTCTGATCTGAATCTATGCTCTGCTCTCTGACCTTTTCCATCCCGTCCTCTCCTCTTTCATTTTCCATCTTAGTATCTTATCCATATTAATATATTAAACTTCACCATGTGCAGTGTGACCCACACCCATCCCTTGGTCCCTGCTCAAGCCTGGAGCTGGCGCATTGCGGAAAAAACATCAGCTCCAGCTCTACTCACCGCGGAGACAGGTGCAGCAGCTCACTGCAAAGGGGAAATCAGACTTCTCATCTCCCCAAATCTGGCCAAAGACAGGGGTGACCCAGACCCACCAGCACAGGAAGGAGTCTGGGGTGGTGAAACCCTCCCTGGCAAGGCTTGGGGCAGCGAGCACCGGTGCCCGCTGGCAGCAAAGGGACCTCTCAGGCAGAGCCAGGCACAGGCCAGGGGACACTGCGGCCACTTTCTCTTCAGGAATGATGGCACAGGTACTCGGCTGCTTGGAGAGCCTTGCAAGGGCAGGAAAGACCAGTTCCAGGCTGCACTTCAGCCTTGCTGCCCAGCGTGCTGCAAGGATAAGCTCATGCACATGCAGAGACTTCTCCACCCAAAAGGGGACTTTCAGCAGACTCAAGTCCTGTTTTTCTGGCCACAGCAGCAGGCCAGAAGGAACACAGGGATTTGCCTGTAGTTACACAAGACGTTTACGGAGAGGAAGCGAGCCCAGTTTTTCCAAGCCCTCGATTAGCCTCCCAATAACGGGACGCACGGCACTTCCTCTGCAAGCCACAGAGATGCTCAGAGGCAAGAGGTGCCTGGTCTCTCCCTCCAAGGTCAGGGAAATGCCGGAGGAGCTGAATGCCTCCCCCTGCTTTCCCACCTCTCCTCACGGAGCACAGGGAGCCGTGGGCAGGGGGGCTGCCCCACTGCACCCTCAGGGCTCTGCAAAGCCCCATCCTGAGCCATGGAGCGGTCCAGCCCCAGCGCATTATATCGGGATGAATCACTCGCTGACCTCTGCCTTCCGCAGTGTTCGGTTTCTAATTTTATGGGCTGTATCAACGGAGTTATTGAATCCAGATGTCTGCAAAATGCAACTGCAGCACACAGAAACCCACAAGGAAAGGAGGTGGTGGTGAGGACCAGGGCATGTGGTTCGTTTTTTCTAAGCAAACCCTGGCTTAGAAGGGAGAGGAAGGCATCTCCTCGCCTCTGTCTGCCTGGGGCTCTGCAGGAGCAAGTGGCAGGCTGTGATCTCTGCAGGACAGCTCACATTTCTCTCTCTAACTGCTCTTCACTCTCCATTTTTCCAAAAGCATCTTTCCCCCAAGGCAGCAGCTGCACAGTTGCATCAGGCTCAGATGGGTCCTACCTCAGGGATCTTTGAGAGATACTACGAAAATGTGAGTCCTGTGAGGACACCAGCACTGCCATGGGAAGAACACTGGGCTGGAGCTATTGCTTCAGCTTTCCCAAACCGACCTCTCCAGCACAGATCAGTCATGGCACGAGCCGGCCAGTGGCAGCAACACCTGACAGCCGTCTGCGATGGGCATCTGGCTTGCATAAAGCACAGCTGGCTCCAAAACAACAGGAGTGCATTTGGCCCAGCAAGGCAAGAAGAAAAAAAGGGAAAAAGAAAAAGAATATCCAGACCTTGCCTAAACTTCAAACAGAAACCTGCTGAGTGACCCACCTGCAATTGAGCTGTCCTCCCGCAAGAGGTGGAACCCACAGCATCGCCTGTGCCACATGCGTGGTTCCTCAGCAGTGACACAAAAGGAGATGGAAAGGATTCTTTGTCATTTTCATTTTTAGTTAAAAGATCTTGCTGCCCCTTTCCTGCTCTGCGGCTCTGACACAGCAAATTTCACTTGAGTCTCTCCGAGCTGGGGATTCCCAAGCACGGCATGGGAAAGATGCTGCCTGGACCCCTCCACCACAGACAGCTTTCTGCAGCAATGCACACCCTGATACTTGGTACTTGAATGAGCCTGATTGTGTACAGGACCTAAGCTAACACACCATGACCCAAATAACTGGACTTTTTCCTTAACCCTGTTATACAGTGACCCCAGACAAATCATTCACTTCCAGGCTTTAGTTTACCTGACAGCTTGCAGTGACATATCTCCACCTTTACAAGAAACACTGACTGCCAGTTGGGATATTTCTAGTGGTGTCTTGCTTCATACTAACTGGAGGAAAAAAAAAAAAAAAAAACAAACAACTTTGCTTCTTGCTAACCAAAAATGACTGCAAATTGTTCTCAGGAAATGAAAAGTTTGGCCATCTTGTCCACACCTTGGCCTCCAGTCCTCCTAAATAAGCCCCAAGGGAATATCTGCCTTCTGCAGAGAGGCCAGCTCTGCTCCTCTGCACGGCTCACGAAAGCTGGAAGATGTGCCAGCACTTCCTACTGAGCTTCTCCCTAGCACTGCTGGGGTGGCAGCAGGGAACTCCTCTGCACCCACCCTCTTTCCTACTGCCGTGGGGCACAGCGTGTTCAAACCAAGCGGAGACCTGCTTGGTAAAGCCGCTCTTTTCTCTCCCCTTTTCCCCGCCACTTCCACATCTCACTGCTCGGGAGAGATGGAAGTTATGCAGAGAAGCAGAGTTCCAGGAACACATATGGATTTTCTCAATCTCTACCTTGTCACCTTGGAAAGAACAGAATATAATACACAAAACAGAGGGAGATGGCAATAAAGAAGTTGACCTTCGCGCTGGTATTCCAGCTCACAGGGCTGCGCCTACGCCGAGTCGCTCCTGCCCTTGGCTGCTCCGAGGATTGCTCCTGCCTTCCAGCAAGGCTCTGCTGTCTGTAAAACCCAGAAAGGAATGTTACAGGGCAGTCGGTGAATCTGGGCTGATATTTCTCTTGTGCACAAGCCACGCACACACGCTTTGAGCAAGCTTGCAAGACCTGCAGAGGATGAGTTTAACGTATGGATGTCCTGGTGCCAAGTTTCAGCCTGATGGGAATCACAACAGCTGACTCACAACACCCCCCTTCAGAGCCAAGGTTTATGGGGAGGCAATGTCTGCCAGAACCAGAAACTATAACAAATGCTGAAATAAAAAAGCCTTTCAGCGTAACGCTATTTTTACAGCATATTGCCACGTTCGTGGCGTGGCAGTTCCCAGTGTTTTTCAGATGTCTGCTGCCAGAAGATTTAGTTGGATTAGTTTCTCAGTCGTTAGAGGGAAGGATCACATTGGGTCGTCAAATACGCCCCTTTCCCTGCAATGGGAAAAATTATATCCTACGAAGTGATTCATCAGGTATTGAATTCGTATAACACTTGATCTCGACTGACTAAAAGGCTAAGATTGCCTCAGGGCCCAAACCTGGGCTCACTAAAGTCAATATGACTTTTGCAATTGGCTTTGGCACGGCAACTGCGAACTGACCCATGATCAGACTCGCCCGAAGCCTAGAAACCCATATTCACACTACTCACATTAAAAGCAGCAAAGGGTTATGATCTAAGATAGACTAAGGTTTATCTCAGCTCAGCTAAAGCTGATGTAAATTTTACCACTCATTTGAATGGGGCCAAAACTCCAACCAAAGTTGTTGGACCTAATTTCTGGGCGGCACCATTTCTTCCTGTCCTTCCAGTCCAATGTTTGCCTCTTACACCACTCATTGGTCTTTTCTGTCATAGGAAAATTTCTTTCAATATTAATGAGAGTGGAAAAGATGGTCCTATGAGCAGAAGTCAAGTTTTACCAGTATCTAAGATTCTATCAGCGGACAGGTAAATAGTTCTGCAAGCTTCACCACTGACAGCACAAGTGTGTGCTCCAGATCTACATCACCAAAACCCCACGGGCAGCACCCAGTGCCAAGATGGTTTAATCAGGGTTGAGGTTTTGCACAGATTTTGCAGTTGTCTCTTCCAAGCCCACCTGAAGCTCTGGCCCAGGGTGGAACCGCAGTTAACTCCCATTTCCACCTCTGCGAGTACAACACGGGTGTGTAAAGCCAAATGAAACCAGAAGCAACCGACTGCAGGAGACAAGCTTGGTGCAAACATTACCAATGTATGAGGCTTAGAGCGAGGGATGGATCACACTAAGTACACACCGTGTAAAAACAAAAAGGCTTTATGGCCCTGCTTGGTTTGGAGGGGCTCGTACCTGCAAACAAGCACACCTTGGGCAGCCTGAAGTGAACAAACCTCACCGACACCCTTCTAATTATGTGAAAATACACATCCTGCTCAGCTTTTTTAAATAAACCCAGGCCTCATTAGGCTGTAGGACTGGCAAGGCAGAGCTGCTCCCTCACGGAATGTTTACAGGAGTCTTTTCTGCATGACTCGGTTACACCACTGACACAAATAGCGAAACTCTGTGGGTATCTGGGTAGGGAATGACCCATAGGTACAAAGCACATATTATCAGTATAACCTGTGCAAGATGGTATGTTCATCTCTGCTCTCGGAGCCAGACCATCCCATCCCTCACCTTGTTTACCCACCTGGGATGCCTGTGAAATGAGAGTGGGAACCATTATACACCCACTCGGGACAGGCAGAAACGACAACACCAGGTGCAGAGCAATGGAGAAACAGGCGGGCGAACAGTCGGCCTCGCTCCCTTGAGCTGCAGTTCCTCATCTGATACCAGGAATTATAGTGAAGAGCTCAAAGGGCAATGCCCAGTATGGAAAAAAAAGAAAGTTAAGATCTCCTAATCTGGTCCTCCCACCCCTTTGGAGGTGGCAGGTTTGGGGTGAGCTGGGACCCTGTTGTGCAGTTGAATTATAGTCCTGACAGCTCGTGGACATCCATCACCCAAACTGCCTTCCCCACGCCCTCAGCATTGCCATAGTGTAGTAGCCATGGTAGTACTGGGTCGATAGTTGGACTTGATGATCTCACAGGTCTTTTCCAACCTTAGTGATTCTGTGATCACACTCCCACGTCTCAGTCTGAGTGAAGATCAGACACTCACCAAGCCCCATCTCATGGTGGCAGCAAGGGTGACAGCACCCTTGACACATTGGAGGATGGGGATAAAACCTGAAAGCACCCAGAATTAGTGGCAGCCTTCCAAAAAGTCAGCCTTAACCACAGTGTTGGTTTGCCGCTATGTTAAATGAGGTTTATAAAACCCGTTTGCTGCCGGGGGTGGAGATTTTGAAGCTTGATCAGGCAATCTTTGGAGATTGCTTTGAAGATGGAACGTTTTATTAAGTGTTAAACTGGAACGTGACGCATTCATCGATCCGAAAGCTCTCGACATAAAAAGATTCAATTCATTTGAAAACTGTATTTATACTTTGCAAAATGACCGGCCTATATGTAGAGCTGCAAAGTGGGTGTGTACAGGGGCACATCTCTGGCTGGTGCAAAATAACTCTGCTGCGACTGTGACAAAACACTCCTTATTTACACCAGCCAGGGATCTGGCCCTTTGACAAAAACAGGCTCATTCCTCTAAAATTCATAATAAGGCTGATCACTCACACATTGACTTAACTTCGAAGAGAGGAATCCTTAGTTTCATTATTTAACAGATTTGCAAGTAAGACACGGAAAGAAGCAGTGAATTACCCAAGGTCATGCTAAAGTTGGGTTTAATTTGCTAAAGTCTCCAGGGACGTCAGCCACCTCAGCCGTCCCCTTCCCTGTGCTAATATCCCAAGCAGATCGGAGAGCAGAACACGATCGGTGTTCACACAGAAAACATAACTAGTGCTGAGGAAGCCAAAGGGGGAAGTAGAGATTAACTATGTAGAAAAGATAGCAAATAACACCTTTAATATTGACATACAGATAACATGAAGGAGAAGAGTCATGCCTATGTGGAACAAAGAAGTCCCTGCAATTGCAAAGCAATACCTAGCACCTCTCCTTGGCCATCCTCACCCACGGTTTTCAACAGAGAACTTTTTTGTATCTCTGTTGTCTAGGGTTTTTTGCCTGAATTTTCCTCATTTTTCACAGCCAGGTGCCTCGTCCTGACCTGGAGGCAATGGCTTATGGTAAAGCCTCTCTCCCAGCCCACATTCTGCATCACTACCAGGATGCAGCTAAATCTGTGCTGAGCTCAGAGCACGGGGAGCTGGAGAGGGACACGTGTGCTGGCCCAAGCCCAGCCCGTCCCCCTCGGCTGTGGCTCCTCACCCTTCACTTTCTCTGCCACGAATTGCTTCACAGCCACACGAGAGGCCAAAGCAGCAACGGCAGATTTGGAAACGGCTTGTCCAACACCTGGGATCCGCAGGGGAGGGAGACCCTGCCAGGAATTATTTTAACCTTCAGTATTTCTGGCAGCAGAATATCAGTCAAATGGTTCCTACCGGTTTTTTGGGTTGTGTCACTCTGACATGAGCTGGTCCAGACCAAAAAGATCTGTGTGCTCAGAGAAAGCAGGGTTTGTTTTCCATGTTAATGGCCTTTCAGTAGCAAGGGGAAAGAATGCCTGCAATAATAATCCTTGATAAATTCAATAGTCTCAAGAAGAAAACGTGCAGCTAGTAACATGCTGTACAGATGCAGCGTACCTTTGTCTCTTCCAAAACACCAGTTGGGCCAGTGGTGAAGGACTTTCCTCCTGCAAACCAAGCCCTCTCCTCAGAGCAACAGAGTTATCCAGGGGCTCATTTCTAAACCCCCAGAGGAAGAGGGAAGGGGGTACGAGACAGCCTCATCATACAGCACAACAGCACCGTGGCCAGCAAGGGACCTCTGGCTGATCCAGAAAAGCAGAGTGAGAACCTGGTCCCCTCCAAATCCTCTTGGGAAGCAATTTTAGTATTTCCCAATTTTTCCATTTCTTCTTTATTTTTAAGTTAAACTCGGCATTTTTAGTGCAAGTTACTCACTAAGAGAATTTCTGCCTGAAAAAGTAGGAATCTAAATGGAAGATTTCAATTGATGTGAACTACATTTTTTTTTGTATTCCTAAACTTTTTTTTTAACAGCGAGCTGAAAACAAAGGAAGTTGTGATGTTCTGGACTAATTTGGAAAATCTTATGCAAACACCCATCATTAGGCAGGGGGAATACCAGCTGCCTACCACTTTTTGTGGCTGTCTGTACATTTGTCACTGCAAACGGAGCCAAGTCTCACAACTTGGTGTGTGCCCATAGCAGAGGGCACCCATGCCAGGAGCCAGCACAGCTCGGTGATCTGGGGGAACTCATTGCCCAGCAGCACCTTGGTGATGTGTGTGGGCCATGAAAAGGAGCAAATGACAAAAAACATCCCCAAATCCATCATACTCAGACGTACCCCCATGTCCTTGCCAAGCTGGGAGCAAATTTTGAGCTCTTTAACTGGTAGATGCACATTACACAATGGCAGAACCCAAAGCTTGCCCTAAGGTGATATCCAGACCTGACTCCTCATTTTCTCTCTCTCTCCTATTTCTGTGACTTCGGATTAAGGTGAACAACTAGCCCATGTTTCAACACATCCATTCTGACAACAGCATGGATCGTATTGACAAGTGCGCTGGGCTCTGGTCTCCATATAAACTTATTAATGCCTAATCCAGCTCAGGTTTTCCAAGGATTTGTTCAGGAAGCTGGAGAAGGTAAGGGTGGATTTTCCAGGTTGTTACATATGAGTAGCACTCATCTCTGGAGAAAATTACTGCCCTGTCAAAGGATACTGTACCTGAGCTAAGGAGTCGAGTCTTGGCTGCCATGAGAGCAAGGGCCATATGCTAATGCACTGAAATTATTTTTAAAATTACTTTTAAAAAAAATATCATGTGAAAAGCAACAAGAGTGGCTTTTTTCATCCCATTCTTTGACTCCAGCTGCTGACCTCAGCTCTGGGAAAATAATTAGTCTTGACTTCGAATTGGGGAGTTTTCTTGCGCCAAAGGCAAATGTCTATAGATTTATACTATTTGGAAAAATCAAACGGCTGTGAGCCAAGTCATCCAGCTTATAAAACACAACCAACCCTCCAGGGATAATTTAAAGCTGACCCTAAAGCACTGAAATTCCAGCCATAGATGATGCAAAACGTAACTTGCACCATTTTCTTATCTGCTGGATGCTCCCATCAGTGTGAGCTTCAGGGACAAAGACCAACCAGACGGAGACTGAAAGTAAAAAAAAAGAAAAAAGAAAAAAAGAGAAAATGGCTCCAAAATAAGTTTGTGCTAATAAAGGAAAAGAGGTCTGGCAGGCCAGAAGGCAAACTTTGTCATCCACACAGCAGAGTGTTGCAAAGGCAGCCACAGTCCATGCTTTTTCCATTGTGCTCCGCCAAAATAACCCTCAAAATTCTCCTGGGATGAAACACAACCCACTCTCTGCTGCTCAGGCAATCCAGGCTTAGATCTTGCTTCTGACTAACAAAACTGTGATGCTTCATTCCTACATAATTAAGACTCATCTGGCAGTGATTGGTTTTATCTCCAGTCCTCCAGCCTTGAAGCACAGCTACCTGGCCAAGCCCCGTTAAATCTGTGAGACCTCCCCCGGCCAGAGGACCACGCCAACCAGGGTGTCCCAGCACCATCACTGCTGGTGCGGAGCCAGTTTGGCTAGACGGAGAAAGCCAGTTATTGGGGAAGAAGCTCTTGTGGAACAGAGAATCCGGAGGAGATTTATGCATTTGTGGTTGTCACAAGCAGGAGCAGTATGAGGAGTGCAGCCTGCTGGGACAGGGCTTTCATGCGACTAGGGTTTAGGCTACCACAACTGCAGTATTATCACCCTGTGACTCATTGCAACAGGTTTCTGCTCTGATTCACCAGGAAACGGTAGCTTTTCTGCAAACCAATGGGTACAAGGCTCATCCAGAGCAAACAGGAACAATGGGGTGACAGCAAAAAAAACCCCAAAGCCAAGGCTTCAATAAAGATAAAGCAATAATTTCTCCAGCATCAAACTCTAAATAAGGACATGGTGATGGACATCAAGCCATCTCATCTCATCATATCAGCAAATACTCTCTCCAAATTTGTACCACACATTCCTCTACCTGCCACAAGATCCTGATCCATCAGGTTTCAGATAAGAATTTCAGTACTTTTTTTTTTTTTTCTTAATAAGAGAAACTTCACAGACCAAATCCACAAACAGGAGATCCACTTCCACCCTCTTTGTCCCTAAAATAACCAACTACTGCTCTGCATGTGTCTACACAAAAGGGTGTGCATTCACACCTCAGGGATGACAAATTAAAGAAGGGATAAGTTTTAACTCCAAATTTCCAACTGGTTTTGGTCTCCAACCTCCAATAAAGCAGAGAGTGACATATTTGAGTACTTTGCAGCTGTAAACACTGGGGAGGAGTCACAAGCATCATCTTGCAGCACTTTTAACTTACGGTTGTTCAATTACCCCATGTGCTGCATGCAAAGTGCAAGTGGCTGAGATCACCTCTTTGCTAATCCCCCTCTTTTACCCATAAGTCCTTTGCAGATGCAAGAGCACGCTGAGGTTTGGCTGATCACTCACAGTGGGAAATTGAGAGACAAGAGCTTGTGACTCATAGATTTTTGCCAAGTAAAATATTGGCCTGCAACGATGTCCTAACAATACAAAGTAGTCGACACCATAAAATAAACAATTGCAGAGAGCATAGCAAAAGGGTATTTGGAACCGCCAAGGATCTTGCGGAGGTATTACTAAGCCAGATTGCAGTTAGCAAAAGCAGTTTTAATGACAAAAACAAGTGTCAGTCTTTCCAACACTCCAGTCTCCACACAGAAAGAGCATCTCTGCCTAGAACAGACCACATTGCTTGGCTTCTTTCTTCAAGTTTCATAACTTTTATAGCGTGCAGAAATAATAGAGTGAAAACACAATCAGGGCAGAGTACCCATAAAAGAGTGAGTGTACATACGGTCACCGCCCCACACACTTGGATATAGAGCTACAGATAGAAATGACAAAAGGAGAACTAGAGGCTGCCGCGTTCTCTTCATATAATCACAAGAAAAGCATTGTGATTCCAAGAGGGAACTGTCTTTGCAAGAATCAGGTGGGCTCAGTTAGTGCGTCCCCATTCTGCTTAGAGCATCATTATTTGTCAGCATAACCAGCAAAGCTAGGATTTCCAACATCTCTAATTTCTGCTCTTTACTATCACTGTAAAGAGTGATTAAATGTTTCTAAGTACTAGTCAGCCAACATCAAACACATCTGTAAGTCTCCCTTACTGAGCAGAGCGTCATGAACACCCTCAGAGCACACCCCCTGTAACCAGGTGTTTGCCCTAATCACGATTTCCCTGCAAGAAATTAGTTGCACTTTACTTTCAGAGTCAGATCAGACTTAAGCTCCATCTAGCAGCACCCTGACCTTGTTAGATGCTTCAGAACAGTGTGAGGATTTCAAAGCAGCTGAGTGGTGGCAACACCTGCTCATCACCTCAAACTCAGTCTCAAACTGAGCTTATTGGCAAAGCCCGACTAAAACCCTGCACTAACACGTCTTTTTTTTCCCAGAAGCTGCCACTGCATGCAAGAACAGTTAGAGTAGGATTCACCTACCCTTAACAGGGTGTTTATGAGTGAGGTGACCATATCCCACCAGCTCACTCTGCACTCTGTTCAAGTGCATGAGAAGAAGCAATCACCTCCAGAGGATAGACCCACACCTACCGCAGGATGAGATATCTCCAAGGGCACAGAATCACCGAATGTCAGGGGTTAGAAG